>NW_010224090.1:14667-114109 GCF_000690775.1 Eurypyga helias
CAGTGCTAACTAATACAGCAATTCGAGGGCTTTATCATCCACCAGCAAGGACAAACCAGCGTAGCGCTCTTCACTGCTCCAGTCGGTGCCCTCTGTGCAGCAGCGTGCCAGGCCATCACTGCTTTGTTTTGAACATCAGCATCTTGCTGCTTCTTCTGGGGAACCTCTGCCTCACACTCAGGTAGCATTAAGACAAGGAGGGACTCCCCACCCCCCTGAAATTTTCCAGGCCCTGGAAAGCAGACCAGCTTGACCTGATCCACCCTATCTTGCTGGAACTGGAAGTTTCTGCTGAGCCTGGATTCATCCCACCGTACCTTCCTTTTGCAGCACAGGATGCTACAGAATAGCCTATTCATTGTTTACAGAAAAATTACTTTGGATAACATATTTTGAGGATAAAATAGCAGACTGAAGAGTCAAACCAAGGGGGCATATACACCTCATGCATTCTTATGCTGAAATTATGAAACAGCCTAACCTTCAGTTCAGTCAGGAAAAAGGCCTCCCTCTCCTGCCTGCACTTCATCTTGGAAGAATTAATTAGGGGAAAAAAACCCACTCTTCTCCAGCAAACAAGTAAACTTTTAAATAACATGTACTTTAGCCCCTGAGTATGTAGTTAGACGTCTGAGCAGTTAGTTATCTTCATGCATTTCAAAGCTATTACTGTCAAGAAGACAAGAAAACAGGAGCAAAACATGAAAGCGTAAACACATGTGAGGCAAAACTCTTCCTGCAGAAAACAAGAACCCAGAAAAGTTTCTGGATCAAACAGTTTAAGGAAATACATTACCATTTTGGACTCACAAGGGTTTCCTTAGGAGGATTAAACACCACCTTCTTTAGAAAAACCTGATCTTAAAAGCTGTCACTTGTCATCCTCAATGCCCTGGAGGTTTAGCAGAGGTCTAGACAACATCGCAAGTCAGAATTTCATTCAACATTTCCAATTAGGTCTCATAAAACTCAAGCAAAGTTAAATTAATGTTTTGGAAAGACAGGTTTGTTGAAAAACATGGCTGAGCTGTATAAATAATGACAGCCAAACAGCAGGAGCAGGGTGTGGGAAGGGGAAAGGCCATAGTAAATGCAAACAAGGAACTACGTAAGTAACAACGCATAGTTATCCTGTTGTCACCAGCGTGGGTAATAAGAACAGTAGGCATTTTCAGAAAAGGATATGTTGTATCTATGGTAAAACAGTAACATTTCACTGACATAAACATATCAATGCTGGTTTGTCCCAGCTGAGTACCTGGCTCTCCAGCCCTCTTCAGATCTGCCATTGTAGGGAAAAATAACAGCCAGACAGTGTTGGACATCATAGCAGCGAAAAACAAATAGAAATCACTATCTGTAAATTGCACAACATGCTTGAACTACATGAGCCGATATGACTACTTGTATTTTCCCTGAGAGGACATCAATGCATGGGCTTGTAAACCGAGAAATGCATGGTGTGAGCTCAGCTGTGACAGTGTAGGTTCCCAGGGATGCCAGCCAAAAAACCTGAGTCCTGTTGGCCTCTTCAGCTCGGGAAGTAGAGGCTGTGGTAACCGTCCAGAGAGTGAGAGTGGCCAGACCAGGCAGAACTCACCAACACTATGTGTTGGGTGAGTGTAACAAAAGGCATGGCACAGCCAGGCATGCAGGGAATTGGCGGATGGCACATTATCTGATTTGCTGTTCTTACACCCAGCTGTCAAATCTTATTAAAAAGAGCTAAAACACATTAAACATCTCCTAATATGAAGTTGCCTTGAAACAATGGATGGAGTTGTCCCAAAGATGCAATATGAATATGGGAATTGTTCCATGTGATCCACAGAACAATTTCAAGCCAGCTGTGGGAAAGGCAAAATTGGCAGATACTTAGTAAAACTACTCTTGAGAAGCGTGAAGGGTTCTGCCCTATCACTTAGAGACAGGCGGGTAGTGGCAGCTGAAAGACAGAGGTTCCATGCTTGGACGGAGGCAGCCCACTAAGGCAGATGGATCACTGCTTCCAGGGTTCCTTCCTAGTCCCACAGCAGTTATGACAGCAACAAGACTGAGTCTGAGCTCTACTTGAGCTCTCTTTCCTACATGTTCCTCCCTTCACAGATCAGCTTTTCTGTACTCTCCAGGAGCCTAGTGCCTATCTTTGACCTATACGAAAAATCAGTTTCTGTTCACTCTAGAGAATCTGTGGGAGCTTTAAACTAGTGCTGAAATTGTGCTTTACATATTGAAGACACTTGCTGGATAGAAAGAGGTAAATCAAAGACGTGTCTCCAATACCATGATGTTCATTTTTTCTGTTTGTATTGCAAGCTAAAATAATGTAACCTAGGATTCTTCCCTCCAGGTTGTTCCTTTTGTTGCTGGAAATCAAGGATGTTGAAATCTAACCTCAGGTCCCATATTTAAAATTGTAGAATAAGTGCCTACCTTGCTGGGGGAAGGACAAGTGAAATGGAGCCATTTGAAGATGGAAGCATTAACGATTATGAGGCACCAGGAGCTGTATCAGTGGGGTTCCTGCATGTAGCAGAGATCAGAAGAAAGATTTGCATACTTTAAACACACCTATATGTTTCTGGAGAAAAAGTGATATAAAAAATTCTACTGTTATATTCTCCCTTTCTAGACATTAAATACCAGAGAGAAGCACAATGTGTTCATTTACCTAAACACTTCTTCATAAAAACAGCCCCACTCACTCACTACTTCTTCTAGCCTAACAATATCAGAGGGTGCTTTCCTACTCTGTATGGCTTAAGATGTTTACTTTATAGCCTGGATTCTTCAAAAAAGGGTTGCAAACAAAAAAATTCAGTCAATACCTAAACATTTCTGTCACAAAGGAGTCTTGTCAGAATTTCATGTAAGTAAAATATGCAATTTTAATCCGTGGCAAATATAAAACAGAAAAATAGAATATTTTACATACTTTAAAAGATTTGGAAATATAAAGTGTTCCTCTTTTCTCTTTTTCCAAACTTTGGCAAAATCATCCCTTTACCTGGCATCCCATTGGCTCACATTTCAGTCAGGGGATGTTAACACAGTACAGAGGTACTCAATCCATAAGAATCCCTTTTTAGATTTGAAGAAATAAAATAGTTTCCTGGATGCTTGCAGGAACTTCCAGCTGAGACAACAAATTCACTCAAAAGGATCCTGCAAGTTTACAGTCCTCCTCTGTGCTTATGGCCCTACCTGTAATCAGAAGTGGCAAAATAAAGTTTGCTTTTGGTATTGATTATGTTGATGATGGTGACAGCTTCTATGGTTCAGCCATTCATGGTTGAAAGAGACATGCAGTAAAGATGCCAGGTTTAAAAAATGTTAAGATATTCACAGCATCACAGAGAAATATAAATATCAAAGAGGTTTTAAGGGTTATTGAGTTAAAGATGAGCCCCTCAAATTATTGTTTGCATTTAAAATAATATTTTAAAAACTCTAAATGTTGAATTCTAGTGCTGGGGTCATAAAACTCAAAAATTTTAAAGCTTTTTAGAACAACCTGGGAGGGAGGGAGGGAGGGATGGAGGCAGGCAGGCAGGCAGGAAGGGAGGGAGGGAGGGAGAAAGGAAGGAAGGAAAGAAGACAGGCAAGAGGGAAAGGAAGGAAGGGAGGGAAGGAGGGAGGAAGGAAGAAAAAGGAGGAAGGAAGGAAAAGGGGAAAGAGGAAAGGGAAAAGAGAATAATGTTTTGAGTATCTCACACATTAACCTGACTCCAGGAGCTGAGATTTTAAGAGGAAAATGAGCATCACAGGACAAGTTATGATAAAGAACACAAGAGCATAGAGAACATAAATCCAGTCCAGAAACTGCAATAATTGAGTGCTGAGTATGGGACTGGAACATTGAGATAACAATGATTAAAATAAGTGTGAAAACCAAGAAGTAAAGCTAAATATCTCTTGTTTCTTCCAATCCTTTTGTTCTCCCAAGAAAAGTAATTTCCAGAATAAAAAGACTGACTATGATGTTGTTCTCTCTGTTTTGAAAGTGATTATCCTATAGGGATCAGTATTTTACTCTTCCCTATATTTTAAAAACTTTTTCCTTCTGCATATGGGTTTCAAATGAAGCACATTAGAATTGCTAATAACATGCCTTACTTAGCTAAGAATATGTCAGGTCAACTCAGCAACAGAATGAGTCCAAGAACAGCAGAGCTGGAACAGAAATAGACATAATTATTCCGTTTTCAGTACAAAGTATATTTGTAAGATAGTGCAAAGAAATGAATATTCAAAACAAACACATTTTCAGGAAAAAAATCCACCCTTATTGGGTAACGAAAGGAAATAAAGGGCCAGTAATCTCTGTAATACAACAAATTTCATTTATGACACCAAGGAACAGGATGAGAAATGGAAATATCTACCTTTGACAACTGAAGGGGAAATGTGATGACGAGTGTATCTGATGAATGACATAAACTGCATTTCATGGCATCTTACATCCCCCTGATCCAGTCCAGAACAGCAGTAAACCAGAATGATGACTGTTCAGTGGGGGGTGTGAAATGGCTTTAGGGATTTCTGTCTGGAACTTACACCTATGAATTCCTGTTACTAAAAATAAGTTCTAAATAATTTGGTTTAGAGTAAATATTTTTGCCTCAAAGTCATCTGATATAAATTAATTGATAGCATGTAGTTTGGTCTACTGTAGGCAGATATATAATAAACAGATGTTGATGGCCACTGTGTGAAATTCCTGGTCATTCTACATTATAACTCGACACGTACTTTCCACCTCTCTGGTGGTAAATGCCACACAGAACCTAGCCTAGCACTTAGACAGTGCCTCTCCTATCTCATTTTACCAGCTTTACTTTAATTAATCAGCAACAGACATAACATTCATCACAAAATTAGGTGTGCTTAGTATTATGAAATAGGGCAATACTCTGCTCTTTTGCACAGTCTTGGAAGGATAAGCGTTAGAGAGGCCCTACTCTTATTCTGTGGGTATACCTATAGCACCCCTTGGCTGGAGCAAATACGGCTCATTATGGTCTGTCAGCCTGGGTGAATTTGAGAAATGGTGTAATACATCACATCTGGTAAAAGAGAGATTTACACAAGTAAGATTCTAGTCCCACTGTGGAATTTATTAAATTACATTGTACATTTTTACCTATACTTTAGCAAAACAGAAATTAATGCCAATTTCATGGTACTGTTGATTTGATAAACTGTATGGAGCCCCAGAATATAACGCTTCTTCAACAAAGAATAAAGTAAGTTTTCAGTTAAATCTGCCAGCACTTAGCGTTAACAAGATACACAGGTGATTCTTCACGTTATGCCAAAGCTTCAGTATGGAAGTTCAACTGCCTTGTAGCCCACAAGGGCCCAGTTCCTCAGCTTCATCCCACAAGAAAACAGATTTTAAGTGACAGAGGAGGTGATTTTTGCGCAAGCCTTTGCCAGATGGATCTAGGCTTAAATCACTTCTGATAGCAAGGCAGCTCCTTGCAGTGTCTCTCCTGAAAGGGGCATGTGGAAGTTGATGGTCATACAAAACAACACTGTGAGCATATTTTGAAATTTATATTCTGGGTAATCTTACCGAATGCAGAGCAAATTAATTTTCCTTTCAAACACTAGAAAGGATATATCATTGTTCTCTGATTCAATGGTGCCATTAAAAGTTGTCAGTTAATTATCAAAGAGATTATATGCACATCTTTGATTGTTTCACTAACTATAATGACAAAGCTTGCTCAAATTTATTTTTACACACAATTTCCATGACAAGACTATGAAAAACAAGACACTTTATCATTAAACTGCCATTTCATTATTTCTTTGTTCAGTCATTTTAGATATGCCCTGAACATCAAGAGGCAAACTGAAGCATAACTTGGATATCAAGCCTAGTCTGGCCTTGCCAGAAGTAAAAATCCGTACCTTAATACCCAAATCTTCCAGTGCTCTTTGTAGTTTAGCTCGGATCCTTATAAGCAACTTAACTGATAGAAGTTTGAAGCTTAATTTAAATTGGAAAAATGCCTTCAAGTCCTTGAAAATATTTGAAGGGTAACAAATAATTTTCAGGTCCACCATCAGAGAAATGACAAGGGGTGGAGGGAGGGGTGAAGCCTAGCAAGGCAGCACAAGGTGCTGTTGTTAAACCCCATCTCAGCTTGCAGAATTAAGTCAGGTTATGTGTTCAGCAGAAGACTGGAATATAGTTAGGTACTTGGTTTTCTCATAAAGGTGAAGGGGGTTAACCTCAGAGAAATGGCCACTTGTAGCTCTCCCGTACCATACTACGGGCAGCCAGAAGTTTAAAGTGAAAGCCCAAAGATATCATAAGGCTCCAGAAGGAAGAGATACTCAGCAACACTGAGTGAAAATTAGGCTTAATCATCTCCTTTGTTTTCAGTTGTCCTAATTGGACAGGATATACTGCTGAGATTTTGGGCTTTGGTTTAGTTTATGAGTTAGATTCAAAACTTAATTTTAGGTGCCAAGATATGACTTAGCTTGAGGGCAGAGTTTCAGGTTTTAATAATTTGTAGTCTTTAAAATTAAAACCAGGAGCCTCCTTGGATCTTATTTTATCTGAATAGGAAGAGGAGAATGACTGCAACAGTAAATTGGACTCAACACCTATACAGCATTATTTTATGGTTTACTGGACATTTATTTTAGTGAAGTCTGCATCTGCATTACATTAAAGTTGAAAGGAAAGCCACAAATGAAACTCAAGTTGAGATCCAAGCAACAGTCGAGTCAGCTATGGAGTTGCTAACTGCATTTGTATTGATTAAATTTACATTCTGGAAATAATGAAACTACTTCTGCTGCATTTACCTTATCATGATCCCAAGCAAGGCAGAAATATTATGTAAAAGGGAAGAGTAATGTAAAATAGTAGATTCAGGGAGAGAAAAACAATATACAACCCAAACACAAAAATTTCTCACTCTTTTGCTCTCTCACCCCCCAAAGCTACATAATTTACTCCCAGCCCATAAGGTACCAGCAATTGGGATGATGGATGGCCCTACTTCAGCTGCAGCAAGAGAAGATACAGCAATGTATCACTCCACAGGAAAAAACAATAGAGCAAACAAAGCAGCAGGACAATGCGGTGGGTAAAAGAGCCAGGGGAATTCTCTGCTGGTGGAAAAATAGACAGTCCTGCCCTGGAGTTATGTAAAACGCAGCGTGTTGGTTTTGCACTCATTGTGGCTATGGTTATGAGAAACCTGATAAAGAAGGGATGCCCAACAGTTGAAGAAGGGGAAGATCTTTTCTGCTTGTGTGCTGGTGCTTCTACAGGAGCAGAGGTTATAGTAGATGTGCCATAGCCTTGTTTCTGATGATGTACTTAATTGTAAATGTTTGAAAGAGAGTTTGGTCAGTTCATGGTTAATCTCTGTGAAAGCTAGGTGACTCTGACCTGTGAAAACTACTATTGCCTAGATCGTTCTACAGCATAGATTAAATCTTTTATGTTTTATTGTGTCAGTATTCGAACTCAAATCCAAAAAAACAATTGCTCTGTTAAAACTATCACAGTTTCTACTGTAAAACTCAGCAACAAGTATAGTAAAAAAAAAGGAATATTACTATTAAATATTACACTCTTTTCCGCAAAAGCACTGTTTCCTGGCAAAGGCAAGGGATGGCCTAAGGAAATAATTTGTTTTGAATTAAATGCTGCAATAGGATAGGTTTTCCACTTTTTACAGGAAAATACATTCATCATCTGGAGAAAGACATCTGAAGCTCTAATGCTTTTTCATTGTTAAGCATGTTACTAGAGTTTACGACTCAAGCTTTCTCTCACTTTCCATTGTAAAACCTATTTGAGTAGCATGTAATTTTGCTGAACTTTAAACAAAGAATTTCAGAGAATTTTCTCCATTCTAGTGAAATTCTTTTAGAAAACACCTCTACCATTTCTACAAGGACAAAGAAATGAATAGATAGTATTTCACGCACCTGAAAAATTCAGCGACCATTCTCTGAACAGCAATGATGCCTGCACTTTTTTTAGAGCCACTGATTATTGGATTTCTCCTTCGTGTTCCTTATACAATTCAACAATAATTTACACAAATTAAAAACTTCTGTAAATGCAAACACAATTCCAGTTAACAAACATATCTGGAATGTCGAGTCTTGCAGAGCAGGGATGAAGCTTCCGGACTAGACAACCACACCTATTCTGGGAATGCATCTCAAGCCTCTGTGTAAAACCTTTTCAGGGGAGAGAAAGGTAGTCTCATATTCAAGGTGAGGAGTACCATGTCCAGGACTTGGATGCCCTGCCTGAACATGCCTCCCAGTTCCTGTGCACGCTAGGCAAACTGTTGATCTGGATCAGATGGATATTTCTTCTTGGAAGTGGGGCTGACTGACAAAGTGATTGAGCCCTGCAGTTGCAAGTGAATCAACATTTTTCTTGCTTTAACATCTGAAATAGCAGTATATACTCTAAAAAGCCAGCTGTACATCAGAAATTGAGACCCAAAGTGAGTGTACACTTTAAAATTCTATCTCTGCAAGCCAGCTCCCAACATCCCTCAGTCACTGCACAGGGAATGTACATTCATTAACGTCTCTAAAGCACTAAAATACTAGAATGGTCATGTCAGAGAAAAGCCATCAGGAATTCATAATCTTGGCTTTGGAGCAGCCTGCAGTTAAGTAAAGCTTATGACCTTGTATTGACCATAGGAGATGAAACAAAATAATTAATTAGTAAGGGAGTGCTGTTACTTCTGTACACTGAATAAAGAATGGATCCTATAGACATAATCTACATCTTAAGGTAATTAAAAATTAGTATACTACTAAATATATAAAAGAATGAACAAGACACAATCCTGATTTTTATGGGGTTTTTTTACTTCTGAATACAGGATTTTACAAGCTTATTAATATTCTTTCTTATGCTTTCCTAATGTTCACAGTCAACATGCATATTCAGAATTCCAGAGAAGTTAATTTTCTGCAAAATTGAAATCTGTCTTATACTTACAACCTACACATCTCACAATTTCTTTAACCCCCCCCAAATGAGAATATTTGCTTCTATTGAATAGATATGAAATAATATTTTAAAAATCTGATTATAAAACCTTTTTTTACATTTCTCTTCAAGTGAATTGGCATGTCCCTTGTAAAAAATTCACAGACACCTTTGGCAAGTACCAAAAAATATGTTAAAAAAATACTACCAAGGTTGTAAAATCAAATATTCAAAGCAAAAACTTGAAGGACTTGCCTTCAACTGATGCCTCATCCCTTCCCCCTTCAATCTATTTGCCATACTTGAATTAAGATAGTAGTCTGAGAAATCATTCTCTGCAGTGGATTGGACTCCTTGTAAGACTACGTATCTTCCATCAAAGACTGTGCTGGAAGAAGTTTTGGCTGCTATATGCAAACCTGATCATGATATTTCAAAGTTCACATTTTAGTATGAGACAAGCTACAGGGTAGAGGCAGAAAGGATGATCATTATGCTTTCTTTTCTATGAGGGAATTGAAATCAACTGTAACTCTACAGTTTAGAAACTAGAGAAATGGAGGCTTCAAAATATAATAGAGTATAATATAAAATAAATATAATACAATAACAAAGTATAATCAAAAATTGGCTACAAAATCATGAATGGCATGGAGAAAGTAAGGAGGAAAACATTTACCGTTCATAATAGAAGATTGAGAGGGCACCTAGTGAAAGAAAATACTACTTATGCTCTAATTAAATGATGGAACTCATTGCAGGATCATTGTTTTTAATCTGTTCAGTATATAAATGAGTAAAGATGAGATACAATAAAGTCCATGAATATCTGTGAAACAGTGATATAATTGAAACTGGTTCATAAATCATAAACTACAGTTTACTTGCAGACTAATGACAGATAACAGAATTTTGATATTATACTGAAGAAGGATTATCCCACAGTTTCCTTGTTTCTTAACCTCTTTCCCAAAGTACTCATAATTTTCCCCTGTCAGAGGCAAGACACAGGGTTGGAGGTACCTTTGGTACAGTCCTAACCACTGTATTTACTATGGCATAATGCTGGAAAAAGGCTTTCATTTTAATCTGCTATCAGCTGAGCTGGCTTCTGAATGAGACAAAGAGTACATTTAGTTGAATGTTATAACAGCATTTCTCTTGAAAAAAAAAAACAACTGCTATATTCATGAACAAGTCAGGTTGATTTTGTTGGTTCTTTGGTTGTTGGTAGTGGGTTTTTGTTTGTTTGTTTGTTTGTTTTTTCCAATATGCAGTATTTCCATTTCATACATGAAAGACTATAGCATTTTCTGCATTGCCAAAAATCTCACTTTCCTTGTGATATGAAGGGGTTAGCACCTACAGGCTTAAGGACTAAATCCCTTTGAACATGAGTCGTATATTTTACTAGGTGATTGGAGGAGGTCAGCTTGGCTCCAGCCTGTCTTTCTTTTATTTTCCAACTTATTTACAGGTTTTCATGAAAGAGTTCTGATCAAATGTGTTGTGGAGCCAAGCGGGATCAGAGAGTCCTCTGAATTGTCCTTGGAGCTAGAAGCCCAGACTCCTGATGATGTTGCTGTCAGGCACCTCCTATACCTGATGGCTGCATGCAGACACCTGCCTGGTAAAGCCCTCGTGAAGAAACCACCCAGGCACTTGCTCTCCTTTTCTAGGTTTTATTTTTATTCCACCAAAGAGTTAATGTAAGAATTTAATTCCAACAGCTCCTCTTCTATAGAGCTTTGACACTGGGCAGCACTCTACATGCTCTTGAATTGCACATTAAGCTCAGTGCTCTCTGAGAGGTGGTGGGCATCTGACATGACTCCAGAGGAAGCGGGCAAAGAAAAGAGCTGATGGAAGTCATTAGCAGTATTCTGAATCTAGCAGAAATGAAAGTCTCACACACTCCAACTCCGCTCTGTTGTCACTGTGATTATTAACTTCATGATAACAATAAGACTGTAAGCAAATTTGTAGCTCAGCTGGTGGAAAGATTGGAATAGACTACATTTTTTTCTCTCTCATTAAACATTTCAAATAAAACTGAGAGGAATTTTAATATTTAAAAGAGAGGTTCAAAAGCCATTTACTTCTGGGAAGCTTATTCTAACACCAACTCAGCTTTTTTTTTTTTGCTCCCATGCATCCCTAATAAGTAAATATATGCTCATGGTTAACTCTAGAAATCCTTGCTATGTAATGAATATGGAATTAATTTAAGCCTTTAAAACATGTCCTCTTAAAGCTTCTTTCCTCTTCTCCACCCTGGCCTCATTTTTCTCCTCGTTCCAGAACTGCTAAGTCCTTTATTGATATTCATCACGAAAACATAGGATTTCCCCCTTTTCAGAACACATGCCACTACTTATCTGGCTGAAAACCATCACTCTGTGTCAGGCTATTCAACTCAATAGAAACCTATTGTGGCTGAAGGTCATGCCGTTGTTTTACTGTATGCCACTGTTGTTTAAGCTGTACTGCAGAAATTCTCCATTTTTACTAGCATCAGCAGGCAGTTCTGTGAGCTGAGGGAGGATAACACGGTAGGAAGCAACACTTCAAGAAGGGACCCATTCCCTGGTCAGCGAAAGCATACTGGATGAGTGACACCAGTGGGACTACAAGGCTGATGCAAGCAAGAAAGAAGAGTTCAAGAGACTGGGTGGGGTGGAGGTATGTTTAAATTAACAAAGCTGCACATTATATTGAGCCACCACATATAGTGAAGACATGAAAGCAAATAAATATGTAACAACCAAAATATTACTAGTTTTAAATATTTTGCTAATTTTTGACTCAACAACTTTGCTTCACTAATTAAATTATTTTATTTATTAAGAGCAAAACTATTTTGAATAAAGCCTCTCTGAACTTAATAAGCATAAAAATCTTTCATTTTACTTCTTTCAGAACAATAACAAGTAAGGGAAGAGAAAAAGTGTTCCCACTGCTCCTGGCTTAATGGGCCAGGATTGTATTCAGATATAATCACTATCCTTAGATAACATGATCACTATTTCAAAATTCCACTCAATAGTTTAGGAAGAAATCTCATTACAATTTCTGACTGAACACTAATAGCAGTTAAGGCTTATTAGAAGATATTAGACCCTTTTCAACCATATCTTTTCCTTGTATAGCATACATATTTCCTCCAACATTTGGCTAGGCAGGTGGCCAGCAGGCACTGTCAAGATAATTTATGTCTCTTGTTTATTTGAATAATTAAAATAACAACAACACTGGAACCCCTGCAATTTTTGCACACCCCAAGCTTATACAACACTTTCATGTTCCTTATACTCTTGTGCTCTCACAGAAGAAATCCTGTGCATAATAAGGAGGTTTTGAAAGAATCACTAAGGCCCAAGGAAGTAGATCTTTGTGTAAGCAATGAATTTCAGTTCTGGCAACCAACAAGAGAAGAAATATCCCACAGCAGTTTATGAATCTACCTCCTGTTCTGTCGCAAGCGCTCACACCCACCTTAGCTCCGTCTCCTTCCCCTGGGAGCTCAGAGGGCACCCAGCTTCACCCAGCTCTGCGGCTCCTGTGCAGCATCTGGTGACTGACTGCCACTCCATATGCAGTATGTGTAAGTAGCTCTAATTCTCCGATTTCTGAAGGACAGGGGATACAATCCAAAAACTGTAATCTTGAATTTTAATCAAGAAAAGGAACATAATTGAAATCAATGGGTTGTGAATCCCACTTCAATTTTTGTCCTGTCATGGCTTCTCTGTGACTGCATTTGCCCACATATGAGTGTCTCTGATGCCTGCAAGATCCCACCTGAAAGAGAAGGAGCTGAACTGTAGCAATTAAATTGTAGCAACTGATTGTGATCCAGATTGATTCCTGTGACCACCTAATTCCAAAGCATTCTGCTTATTTTGTGCAAAATACTCAGTTGAGTGAAGCAGCATAACATCACTGACCAGTGGACAGCCACAGTAATTTACAGCAGGACTAGACTCTTGTCTCTACATATTTTCTTTGTCATTACCTTTCCTTTCCAGACATCCCATATTTTCCTTACGTTTCAGGAGATTATTCTGAGATGCATGTGGTATATGGATATCCCCTTGCACTATAGCAATGCTGCTGGCCTTGTCATGCAACACAGCTGCATTTTATGGGTGATTTTTTTATATCCCACCTGCACGTTTTCAAAAACTGTCAGGTGATTTTAAAAGATGAGAAAATAAAATGTTCTAACCCAAGCCCTTTTTTTTTTTTTTTTTTTAAATATCTGCAAAATAATTAGGAGCCTCAACTCCTGTACTCACAAGACAGGGTCAAAGTCTGAAGCAATATAAATTGCTTTCCTGATGAGCACATTAGCTAAAAGAGGTCTGTTTTCCTGCTAAGCAGAATTAGTTTGTGCCAGTATGGGGGAACCAAACCATTGCCATATTAATCCTCAACACTGGTGGGGGGCATATTAGTCCTGGTATTTTGTTTGTGTTCTCAGCTGAGTAATGTCCAGGAATCCAAGTTATAAGATAGCAAGTTCCTTTAGTTAGCAAAAGGATTTAGATGATCATGTCCTCAGAGTTCCTTCTGGTATGTATTTCCCCAGTATACATATATTGCTATGAATAAAAAAAACCCCATAAACAACAGAGAGTAGTTAATGTGATACTTGCAACATGCCATCTTGCTCCCTTCCTCCAATAAAAAAACAAAGGACATGCAGAGCAGCTTTAGAATTTATGGACTATTATAATTCATTCAATTTCAAGAGTCAGAATATTCTGCCCATGTTTAATGCTGATTTATCATATATCTGATTTTTTTTTCTATTTTTAAAAGGCAATATTTTGAAACTATACATATAATTCTTTGGGAAAGTCCAGAGCAATATCAGAAGTCAGGTATACCTAAATGAGATCCTAAAACATGGTAAGCATATCTGACAGTTCAAAATACATTATTTCTTTGCTGTCTGTCTCAGTGAACTTCTGAAAGAGAAAATAATATCACCTGCTTTATTGTAAATTGTATTGTGAGACAGAAAATTTTTGGTTTATAGCTTCGTAATCTTTTTGTATTTCTACTGCTAGAAACATTGTCTTCAGTTTGGGATGTTTCTCAACTTGAATTCTACTTCTTTCAACATATCAATCTAGCAACAACAAGCTTTTATTTAGGGAGGTTTCTCAGTTTTCGGAAGAATATGTGCCTCTTTGTTGGAAGCCCTGACACCACCTCTCTGTTTACAACTGAGTATAACTGTGTTGATGTTAAACTGATCTTTGCTTTAAGAAAATAAATTTCTTGAACTTCTCAGCCAGATTTGCCTTCTGAAAGAAAAACAAAGAAGCAAACAAAACAAAAAAAGAAGGAAAGGAGGACTGAGAAACACTCAGTTCAGACAACTAGACATTTCTCTAAGTAGTTCTATTGCTATTCTGCCTAGAGCTCTGAAAAAAACCCAAAAAAACCTCCCAAAAAAATCTTTTTCAAAGTGCTATTCATTATTAACTATTACAGCAATTATTTTAGAATTATTACAAACCCACTTATTTCCTTACAGAGCTGTGAATATTCAAAGTTATTTACATACATATGGATGTATGTATTCTTATCTGTTGGTAAATATATCTGAATTTCTAAAGGAAAAAAGGAAAAATGCCTAAAAAAATTTTAGTGTAAATACACTTCAAAATGTAAGAGAGGAATTGAAAAATACACACAATTAAACAAAAAAACTCATAAAAATTAGCATTTCAAGGCAATAAATTATTTTAAAACTCAGATGCTGCCACAGTAATCTATTTGATTCAGATAAAGAATTTATGGCAAACTCAAGCAACCTTATAGTTTTGCTACAAGCAGCCTGCACACTCCGTGTCAGCTCAGGACCCTGTCTGGTTATTTCCTTTTATGAAGGCAACATTAGAAGGAGTAGAGGCTCAGCTCGTTGGAGATGATAGGTGTTTAACCATTTCCCTGGCGTTGCTTTAGAGCTCACAGAGGGGATCCCACGAGCCCCGGCGCTTGTTCCACGGGCAGGCACCAGAGCAGGTGTGTTGTGCTGATGCTGCAGCTCCAAACAGAGCATACCACAGGTGATGCCCATGATGGAAGCTATGGGGATATAAAGCAGAGCACAGGTTATTGCACATAGTGGAGAGCCAAAGGTTAGTGAAAAGCTGGATTGTCTGCTGGACCAGGGTAGATAAGAACACAAAAGGGCACAGAAATGGATTTGAATACAGCTACTTATCAGTGTGCCTTTTAAACTTCATTATGCTGCATATAATGGTGTGCTGTTAGCACTAAAATTGGGAGTCTCCTTTTATGAGTGGACTAATTTATTAACATCAATTTGTGTCACCATTTTAGCAGCTCCTCTATTTCTCTGAGCCAAGAAGTAAGACACCAAGTCAGCTAAATTCAGACGGAATTCAAGTGGCTCTAGCTCTTTTGAAACAACTATTGCAAACTGCTGATGTAGCTCTGTTGGCCAGTGTATTGTTTTCTCCACAATAAAAGCAAAGAAGTACATATAAAACAAAGATGTTTATGATTTGGAATAAATTGTAGGTTTACTATTCTTTATTACTGGAAACCAGCCAATTATTATGCAAAAGAATAAAAAAGGATCATTTATATACCATACTGTTAAATTTTATATTGAGTGATATGATAAAATAGCCAACTGGGACAGTGGGTGGAGAATGGGAGGAATGCTAGATTTTATTTATGTCATGTTTATAGTTAGCTATGTTTATCCTTTTTTGTCAGTTAAAGGAACATTAAATAGAATTATCTTGGATTTATGGTAAGTAATAAAGCAGATTTCTTTTTCTATGAATGCTCAATTAGATTAAAATATGCAGTCACAAGTGCAAATTATGCACCTATTCATGATTTCTTTCCTGAGGCCATCTTTGTGTTCCTCTCCTGAGAATGCAAGAATTTGAAAGACCATGGACAAAACAGTGTATGTGTTTACTCTAACACAGGTGTGAGCATGATTCAAGAATGGTAAGACTGAAACATGGAGTTTGGAGATCGTGAAAGAGAATGGAAAGGTGCAAAAAATGTTACCATCAGACCTAAAAAACGCACCAAGTGGGAATTTCTGGCAAGAAGTAATACAAATAAATATGATTTCCAAAAGGCTCTAGCACTGCATGGTATTTGTGGAGGAAGACTTAAAAAGGCTCTGTTTAACCTTTGTGTTGCCATGATTCACTTGTGCGTAGAAGAATGGGAAACCTAGAAATTCTTGGTAGAAGGCACCTAATGTCTGGCTGCGTATCACTCTCGTATAGACTGGTATTTTGCTCAGTATGGTATATTTACTGGTATATTTACTGGGTATATAAAATCCCACACAGACTGGTACATTTACACCTCTTTTCCTGGCACATGATCTCCTCCAAAACTCTTGTAAAATGTGAATATACTATTTCAAACCACACCTGGTGTCCTTTTTTCCTACTTTACAGCTGTATCCTTTTTAAAAGACCACCCTTTTGAAACAAGGGAAGAGCAAACAAGATTAAGTTTTGTGATTTTCAACAAGGTTATAACTGCCGTTCAAGGTTTGGGGATTTAGTCTTTGCTGTTGTGTATGCTCATATACAAGACAAAAGAAAAACAAAAAAGACCAGCTGTTTTAATCAATTCATCTCAAAACATTCTGTAAAGCTTACACATGAATACTGACTGAGTCTGCTGGATGCCATTTTTTATTAGCTGATAAAATCTCCAGTCAGTGCTATCACATAAAAAGTAAAGGTCCAGATTAATTAAGATCATTTTTGCTGCCTCTCATGCTGCCTTCAGCATCATTTTAGACCGGGCTTAAATTGTTGCGCAAGGACTTCCCCACACAGCAGGTTTCTCAGGTAGGCACAGTTATCCCTCTCAACTCCAGCAAAGAGAAGCTGTCTAAAAAGAGCTACAGCTGGGAAACTGCCAAACCTCATGAGACCAAGCAGGACAAGTAATTGATGGTGCCATGGCTAGGAACTCTGAAAACCTGCTGTTTCTCCTCATTTCTCTTTAATCCACAGCTGAACATAATTCAGGCTATATTAATAGCAAGGTTTATATTATTACAAGGTATGCTTCCAAACAGACTCTTCTTACTGACAAAAGTTTAAGTGCAGACTGAGGATTCTGCTTCAGTTTTATGCCAGCAAACTGTAAAGGCACAAACTTCTCTGCACTTTCATTCCTCAATTTTCCATGCCTCTTTTGTTCTTCATATGTGTCTTGCAGGTAGATGCAATCAAGTAGTTATTGCTCAGAATTTTATCATTCCTACCCTAAATAATTTAAACAGTAGGGCAAGTTTTAAACATTGTCTTGCTTGCTCACTTTGGGGAAAGTTCTCTGAAAATCCCTATTGCTGCAGATTTTCAAAATTCATATTTATTACAGAGAATGCAAACTGTTCTTTTATTGTTGCATAGGATGTCAGTTATTGCAAAAAAGTCTTTGAAGTTTCTGAGGCAAGGAAGGTTGTGGTCTTCAAATGTCATTCAGAGCTGAGGACACTGTCAGGAGTCTGCATACACACCGGCCAAGTGCATAGTTCTCGGACACATCTAGCATTAAAAACTGCTCTGCACGTTGAACAACAACGGATTGTTCCAGAAGTTTTGCATATTGAAGGTACATAATCCTCCACAGTGTCTTCCTCCAACTGGCCATGAAAACATCTGAAAAGAAATAGGGAATCCCAGAGAGAATTAAAGCTATAACTAACGAGCATCCATTTCTAGCTGAAGTACCTGCCCCTGTTTGGCTGTGCCCTCGGCAAAGAGCACACTGGCAGGTGCTTGACGTCTGTCTCCCTCCCTGCGGGATGCAGAGCTGTGCCTTCTGGGGGCAGACAGACTCATGCTGGAGCCGCCAGCTTTGTTACAGAGCTTGTACATGGTATGGCACATGCCTGTTCAGTTCTGCAGGGTCCTCAGCCCTTCTCTGTTTTCTCCTCAACACCAGTAGCTGTGATGCTGGGGGATGATACTGGGGGTTACACCAGGCTATTTTATCCCCCTGTATCATTTGGCTGAGAGACAAACACCTCTTCATTTTGACTGTAAAGAAAACACAATGGCAATACACAGGAAACCTGGTTTCCTAACACTGCTGATTCCTGTGAATTGTGTAAAGAATATGCATATATTGCTGAAAACACAGGGTTCAAAATGAACCCCTTCCCCAGAGTGATGGTATCTGCTGCCTTCCCAGAAGATCTGGGTTTGGTCATTGAAAAAAGGAAAAGTTAGGTGGTAGAAAAAAGGTGGAAGATTTAGTTAGCAAGTGGAGTAATGGTCAGTCAATAAACAAGCCCCCTCTCGCTCACCAGTGATTAGTCTGTTTGTTAGCAAAGACTTGCAGTAATGATGCACTTGCCAAAGAACAATAACCTGCATAGAACTTACTGGTAGCTCAGGCAATTTAACTAGAAATCTAATCCATCGGTAAATCCTCTTTTAAGTTTTAATTTAATTTAATCTTCTCCTCTGGGCATGGAGTATGCACAGGAAGAAATTGTTGTTATATTTTTCATGAGAGAGGAAAAAAAAAGAAACATTTTTTGTAAGACTGATGGCGACGTGGAGCAGTGCAGAGGCGGGGGCTCGGGGGGAGCTCAGTACTGCAGATGCTTTCAGGTGAACCCTTGAGAGAAACTGACTTTTCGGCTGATGGCACCAGAGATTGTGGATGGATGAAGGCAGATCATGAAAGCCAGATATCAAAAGAGAGATCACAGCAAGCTATTAAAATGTACATTTATATTGCTAAATATTTTTAGGGTTGCTGAATTGAGACAGCTAGCAAACAGCACATCATGAAGAACATTGATTGAAAAGCTCACTGGGTTGGGAAAGTATTTTTCATTTCATAAGTCATTTGCTGTAACCATTCCAAAAAGTCAGCAGATTTTTAAAATTAATGAGAATCGCTCCGTGATGAAGTCTGGCTTGATGGCCACTTCCTTCCCTGGGTTTTCTCTGGAGAACTGTACCTCATCCTTTAGTGACGTTAGAATTTTTCGGTCAGTAATGCAAATTCATTTGGCATGTTTACAGCATGAGAAATTATCTTAAACTGTTTATAAAATCCCACACAGATACAATGCTTTACAGAGATCTTAAGTCAAACTCCAAAGAGCTCTTCCTGAAGAGCTGATGCTATGTATTGAATAAACAGTGAAGCTGAAGGGTTGCCATTAGAAGAGGTTATAAACAGCAACAGTTACATT
The DNA here is from genome assembly GCF_000690775.1 of Eurypyga helias. Classification (NCBI taxonomy): domain Eukaryota; kingdom Metazoa; phylum Chordata; class Aves; order Eurypygiformes; family Eurypygidae; genus Eurypyga; species Eurypyga helias. The sequence continues at coordinate 33,912 of NW_010224090.1, forward strand.
TTTTTCACGTGTGAAAATGTGGAAGTCTACTATTTTTAAAATTAATATTATTAATAAGTCTTTATTTATTTTGTGCTATCTATTTAAGTTTTCAAACAAAGGACAGAAATTCCCTGGACATATTCGGGAGAGGAAAATAGGCACTGGACAAAAAATCGACACATCCATTACTCCAAATGGCCATTTTCATTGCTTCCCATTGATCACTCTCCAGTACCAGTTTCAATTTCACAATAAAATACCTCAAGATATATATACAAGCCAAGCCAAAGCTATTTCAACACCTGCCATGTCTTTGATCTAATATAGATATAAACAAATTTTTTTTTTTTGTTAGTATACTGCCAAGTATTAATTGATTTTAGCAAATTTTAGGAACATAGACTTGCCTTTTCTTATACATAATATGAACATTTGTTTCAAGATGACAGCCAATAGGGCTTAATTCAATAGTGACTTGCTCACTGTAGATAAGAAATGTTGCATGAGCATAAGCCTTCTGCTAGTTAAAAGTTTTCCTCATAGTAATATCCTGAAAAAAATCCTGGACATAGCATATGAAAGTGTGAAAGTCAAACAAATAATAATTAACACATAAAATTTGTCAGGTTATTGGAACTCATCTAGCTACTAATATTCTACTGAGAACTAGCAAGGGTTGTAAGATCAAACCTGCCACCTGCAACCTGATTTCTTGTCCTCTAAGAGCTATTTTCTCTCTGTTGCCTGTAAGAGAAGTCCAGATGACAACACTGTAGATAATGTAAGTCAGATGGAGTAAGTGCCATCCCTATTCTCTCGTGCCTCAGATGCAGTTATACTGCATTGTCACTGAAATTACTGCTGTCTATAGCCTCACAAGTGCAGAAAATCTCATTTTCCTCGTGCTCACTATTACATCACATTAACAATAATAGTGTATATTCTGACATCCTTTTCCTTCTTTTACTTAAAACACTAGGAAAAATAGTGGAGTGATTTGATCAACTAATTTTCATATGCATTTTACTTTGCAAATTATCTCACTCTTCCAGAGCTTTAACCAGTCTGGACCAAAATCCTATAACATTCACAGAAATGGTTTTGTTTTGTCAAATGAATGAGATTTTTTCAATTTCTATTTTTGTTTCTCTTACTGAAGCAAATGTAATTAGGTGGAAAATAAATTTCCATGACAATCATTCAGAGTTGTAGTAAAATTCTTAATGGTTTAATACAAGTTTTAATTTCTAAAATTTATTCTGAGTGGAATTTAAATGTAAAAAGAAATAAAAGCTTTTAAGGCGATTTAATTCACAAACATTCTGCTTACAAGAAGTAATTCTTCCCAATCTTCATTGTCAACAGTTTCTTTCACATTTGTATATAGCACAATCAGGAATCTGAAACCTGAAACGGTTTCTTTATAAAGAAAACTTACAAGAGGATTTGCCCAAGGGCATTTGCTCTTGACCAGCATCAGCAAGCTTTTTCTGTGTATTTCTGTATTTCTATTTACTTTTACCTCATATGGTTTTCTTCTTGAAAAAACAGGAAAGAATAAATGCTCCCCCTCTCTCTCCTTGATTTCCATTATCATGTTTTTCTGGTTCCCCTTCCCTTTCATGATGCTTGTCCCTCTACAGCAGAGTCTGCTCCTTCTCCCATTTTGCTCTGGCTATCACAGACCTCAGCCCACAAACAAAGCAGGCTCCCATCAGTATTTTGCAGCAGAGAGGGATATTGCAATAGAGGAAAAGTAGTGGGGCTGGGGATTGCTGGAATAGGAGGGCACAGAGGGTAGCACTGCCCCAGCTTTCAAGGGCGGAGCCCTGGGCAGGGAGTGGGAGGGCACTGAGCAGCATCCAGGACTGGTACTGTGAGCACCCCAGCAGTGGGTACCCCTTGGTACAGCTGCTGTGGGCCCCTGTACTCCTGAAACAGCAGTGGTGGTGGTATATCACCATGGCCATGCCAGTGCCCTGGCATTCCCTGATCCTTCTCTTCTTGCAACCCTATGTCAGCCTCTCCTCCCAGACCAGGTACCTTCCCTGTCCCCTCAGATGAAGGTCTTTCTGTGCACCAGGCACCCTCCCCCTAGACACCCTATCCATGATGTCTTTTATATGTAAAGCCGGTTTCCACATCCTGCACCCTAAGTTACTGCTCTCATTCTTCCCCTAACAGGCTGTCTCCACCCTGTCTCTCAGACAAAGTCTAATCCCCTGTGCTTTGTCTGGGCATAGACTGTAAACTCTTCATATACGATGATGTTGCTGTCACTTATTTCCTCGGTTCTATATGTCATTGCTTTATAAAAGACCAAAATCATTGCTTTGCCTTCAGAACTATTAGTCTATTCAGGTACCTATTCAGATGCTATTTAAATGACAATTGGGTTCACAGAATATGGCTTCCAAGTATTTTAATTTGATTAGGAATCAATCTTTCCTAATTACTTTTACAAATAATTCCCATTTTCCAGCTGGAAATAGAGATAAGGTTGTGTGTACATATATTTTGCTCTGAGATTTAAAAAAAAAAAAAAAGAAAAAGGTTTAATAATTGTGTATCTGATAAATTAGACAAAAGAGAGATGACAACTTTTAAAGAATTCAAAAGCAGGTCTAATTCTGGTAATAATCCCTATATAAAAGCACTAATCACATTAGCAGAAAATAATCTATAAAGAGTAAAGTGAATGGAGTGCATGTCAGAGCAACAGAGAAGTTTTACAGTTTGGAGGGATACATAAGTGATTAACCCAGTGAGATGACTGGGTTAAAAAAAAAAATTAGAAAAAGCTCTACATTCACATCAAGTGTCAAAAACCAAAGATGGTCCTTTTTTACAATTTTATAATAAAGATATACACATGGTTGGTTTAAAGGTATTTGTGAGATTGTTCATAGTATGCTAAAGCCAGAAAATAATAATCAATTTTATTTTAAAATTTTAATGTATATATTATTTAAAAGCCAGTCATTTGAAAAATCGTAAGAAATAGTAAAGTATCACAGGGCATGTCCAAGTTCTTTTACCCTGCACACTCCCAAATGTGATATTAAGTAACTATGTGGAGGAGCTATATAAGGAATAACAGTTACAAATTTATTTAATTTTAACCACCTACAAAACCTAAGACAATTATTGCTGTTTTTTCAAGGTCTATGGTGGAAAAGTTGGGAGCAGCTACAGTGTCACACAAAGAACAGCTGTGGGTTGCATAGCAGAAGAAAGAATGGGACAGGGAGTGGAACCATATGTGTCATAGAAAAATGCTGTCTCTGAGGGTCTCTTTTTCCTACTGACTAAAAAATGATTATGTAAAAGAATAATAAGCAATAATAAAGCTATGTAAGACTTATGCTTCCTTTGGTTTTGTTCACTCTGAAATATAAACAGATAAAATCTTGTAGATGTGTATAGACACATGGAGAGAAAGGAAGGCAACTTGTACTCATTTCTTAGTTTTGATGAATAAATTTGTTGAAAATACTCCTAGAATTACAGAAAAAAATCCCGATTCCTAAGCATCACGCACAACAGGCATTTATAGTTCAGAACAGAGACGATGCCCAGTGCTCACCTGATTCTAAGGTGGAGATCCTTTTCAATGGCTGACAAAGCACACAGGTAAATCATCTATGTACAAAACTATGAACCCACTACAACAGTCTGCCCAAAAGTAGCCAAAATATAGCTCTTAATGGAGACACCTCCTGTGATTCACGACCTCCTGACTCCAGTAGCAGTAAGAAGAACTGACTCCTTGGTTGTTTCCACATGTTCTGTCCTCTACAAATCACTTCATTGCCAGTCTCTTCTCTGGCTCCTTGAAGGTAGTCAGAGCAGCCTAATGCAGTTGCAGAGCTTCACTGGCTAACTTGGGGACAGAGTTAAGTAAGCCATGTTTGTGGAGAAGATGCCATATCCTGTATTTGCACTGTGAGATGACCAAGCAAGCACAGTGAATACCACCACAAAGCTGCTCTGGACTGCAGAACCTTTCCACACTTACTGTTACACCAAGTCAGGCTTTTGAGACTTTTGCTACCCCCTGACTTCTGCTGAGATTAAAAATTGACTTAAAGAAACTTTGCTAGGATTTAAATTAAATGCATCTATTTCAAATTCAGTGTCAAATGGGGAAGCTAAAGTAAGAAAAATCAGAATAAATAAAACTTAACATTTGTACTGCCAATGCAAATACACATTTTCTTCTTAACAGTTCAACCATACAGCCTATTCTGAAAAATATTCACTTCCTAAACCTTGTTGAAATGAACAGGACTTAAGTACATATGCCTAAAGTTAGGTACTTGTTGCCTAATATTTACCCAGGTTCAGGTAAGTATTGGGTTTTGCCCAACAGCTCAGCATATACACACGACACAAAAAGCATCTTGAGTTCTCTAACAATTAAGCATCTAGCCTGAGTTATTTCACTTGTGTTAAAACTGTGTGATCTTTCCAGGTGCATACACCAGACATTTCCAGAGGCAGTCAGAATAATATCCAGGTCCACATCAATAGCCCTGTGCATACTAGTTCCAGCTGGAGGTTAGTTAGGCACCCTGGAGAGGGCAGGAGGCACAGTCAGCAGTCAGGACAGCGAAACTGCCAGGGACACCTCATAGCCCAGCACACCCCAGAGCACCTGCCCCTCAAATTAGATTTGGCTGTAGACACCTATTGTACCTACATGCCCCTTTCTCTCTCCATTGGTGACAGATAACAACCTCAATCACGATGGTTTTGTACAATGCATCTCATGCACTTTGTGGGAGAATAAATTTTTAATGCTGGTTTAAGGAATAAAAGATTTGGAAATCTTCTTATACAGTTCAGAAATAGGTACATTCTTATTTTAAAATTGGAAAGTGCATCACGTTGAACTACATCTCTGCTTTATTGCTGTTTAGATGAAGGGACATAGGAGCCAAACTGGGACTAGGTTTTTTTTTTTTGCGCCAAACAAGTCCTGACACTGTGAAAAAATTTAAGACACATAACCATGCACATATACCTACCTCTACAATAGTTTGAATTTGATATATAAAAATATATTCAGACAGATTTGCATTTCAGTTATTTTGCTAAATGGTAGATATGTTTGCTTATGGATTTTGGACTATTCAGTAAAGCAACAAAAGCAAGAATTAGTTCATCCAGTCACTCACTGAATGAAAGTGAGATTTCATTTTTTCTCTTTTCTCCAGCTGTTTCAGCACAGTGAGGCATTTTCACATGTTCTTTGGCCTCCTAAAATGGCTTCAGTATAACCTGACACAGACAATTTCAGTCTAATAAAGGAAATCAAAATCCATAATGCAGAATCATTCAGAGCTGCTGGGATTTTAAAATCCCATGCCCTTTAAGGAACTTTCAAAATAAATGAAATGTTTTATTAATTCTAACAGCTTAATGTACAGAACTAATAGAGGTGTAGTCCATCCATCATAAAAATCTTTGTCTTCTCCCATAATGCATTAATTTCTTTATACAGACAAATTGTGTGGCTATGTTTGTATGACACTTTTTTTTTTCCACTCAGATCAATTCTAAGACCTCTGAACTAAAGAAAATCATCTTTCTAAATGGAATACTAATTTTAGCTAAGCTGCTTTTGAAGACCATGCTCTGTTTAAAAAAAAAGCCGAAGCTCCATACAAAAGGTAGGGAGAAGAGGGAGAGTGTAGCTGATGAAATGCAAATGAGGTTTTTCTCAGACAGCTGGCTGCTTTGGGATGACATGTGTGATGAATGGCTCTTAAAACATGAGCAGGCATCAAGCTCCAATTCAGTGTCAGACTGGCAAAACCAGCAGCATTACTGGATGCTTCCTTTAATTAATGTAACACTTCTGCATTAGTCCGGACACTGCCGATAAATGGGAAAGAACTGATATCAGTGGTAATATCAGAAATCTTTCAACCTTGAAGCTGGGATGCATTAGCCAAAAGCTGCGGTATCGTAAAAGGTTTAATTGTATTTGTAATGTACCAGTGCACCATGACAAAAATGGGAGATAGTGTAGGCAGGACAGAGTAAGCCAGTGATAAATGAGTGTGAGTGAGCGATTATAAAGCAAGGACGAGTGTGAAAACAGACAATAGGCAGTGAAGGGGAAGGGGGCAGGGACAGGGGGCTATGAGAGCAACAGCTACTCTAATGTGAAAAGTAGGTAACAAGAGAAACCTGGTTATAGTTTGGAGCGGGCCTACAAGCACAAAACAGTTTAACATAAATCTTTCCTCCTAAATGGGTTTCATTGACGAAAGCAAGATTTACCACTACGCCTATTCCTAGCAGGACTTCATGGGGAAGGCTTTGCTAGCCAGTTATCTACTACAAAGCATTGCAACTCACTAAATCAAACACACAGCACAAGGTTTTCTATTAATTGTGTACCAAAGTAATAGGATACACATACTGTCCACCCATTCTGCTTAAAATTATGTTTTCTGCCACAACACACCATAAAACTCCCTTCCAATTTTTATGCTGTCACATAGTTGCCAAGAACCAGTATGTAATAGCAATAACAGCTTTCTTGAAATTATTTGAAAATAAAGACTAATCTTCCACTGAAGGTATAAGACCCTATCACATGGAAAGGCTGCAAAGCATTCATGTACAAGGTATTCATGTTTTGTCATTGCCATCAGTTACAAACATTTCTGAAGAATCCATCTTCCTAGCACATAGGCTAAGGCCCATAATTAAGATTAACAACAAGTTCTGGTGAGGTTCTTGAAAATGGCCTATGCTTAGTGTTTCTGAGAAAGGTGAAGTATTCCCGTAATGTACTCGAAGTGATTTGCTGTTTCTTGATGATACCTTTATTCATGTGATGGCCTTTTGAAACCATTCCAGTTGTTCTTTCCCCTTTTCATGCACTCAGGAGAAGTATTCTTGGGTGCACTGAGTATTGACCATGTAGTTTCAAAACTGCTTTTTTTTTTTTTCCTTTTAATTAAACTTTGTTCTATGAAGAAAAAAAAAATCTGTTGCTTTTTAAGATGAACACCAAAATGAATTATTATCAATGCTTATTTTCATACTTGGGAAGAATGCAGAGGAAGAGAGAGACATTGGGAAAGACTAACACATTTTCAGGCATCATAACCAGATGGAAATATATATTATGATATGCAAAGGACTTTATTGATCACAGCATAGGGAAAAAAGAACCAACCCACATGTTAATCTTTAGTATTTGTATGCATGCTTTTCTGATTGTATTAGAACAGAGGTGGCAGACAGTTTATCAGTTAGGAAAGTACTAGTTAAGATCATATATCTTCCCTGAACTGAAGCTAAAGGCATTAAAATATTCTTTTAAAGTGTTTTTTCCAAGTATAGCATGCTTTCTTAAACATAAATGACTGTAGGAAAAATCAAAATATAGATATTTAAGTGGTTCTTTTTACTACATTTCTAAATTGTTTTCCTTATTGGAATATTTCTGTATTAAAATTATTATGTGCAGAAATGCTTTGATACTAATAGAAATGTCTGAACAGAAGGAAAGCTGGCCAGTGTTATGGCATACAAGGTTTGTCCGGGAGGGAAGGGGAATAGCAGATTAATGTTTTTGTTTCTTGCTTGATACACCATTTTTGTTAAATCTTTTAAGTCTAGTTTTAAATTCTGTTTTACCATGGTTCCAAAATATCTATGACACACAGAAAGTTAATTGGAAAGCAGCTTGCTATTGATTAGCAGACCAGTTGAACAGGGAAGAAAGTCAAAGGGGTTGGGATCAGAATCATTTTTTGCTAAGAAATCCCCAAAACAATTGAAAACCAAATAAAAAAACCAACCAAACAAACCCCAAGCAAGAAAAAAAAAAACACCAAACCACCACCAAAACCCAAAGCCCACAGACTTCATAAATTACCAAGTTTTACAATCTTTTTTTCCTTCTTTTCATGCCTATCCTCCTGATTTTCTGCCTAATAACTTGACATAGAACTGACAACAGTTGGTGCTAATGTTTACCTTGTGCCTGCTTAATTCCATGGCCTGGTAGGTATCCCAACACCTCACCCATCAAGCTTATAAGCCTTGATACAAAGTGTTCTATCACATCAGAAGCTTTCCCAGTGTGGTAGGCAAGGCATCAATCTACTTGGCTTCACAATTTTGCAGGAGAAAATTCCATTATAGAATATAGAATGAATTCCAGTGTTTCTGGAATTTTGATGTTAATCTTGAGACAGGGGAAGGATAAAGGCAGTCATGACCTAGCTTGTCTCAAAGTTAGCAGTCAGTACTTACTCTCATGTACATCTATTCAGCTAGTCTGTTTTCATTGTTAATTCCCGATGTTCTTGTAATATAATTTAGCTCCTATATTATTTACAAAGTGCTTTACCAAAGGATAGAGAGGCTGATCCAACCATTGTCTTCAGCCTACCTTGAGGAAGACTATTTACTGCCCCTTTTCCTCCCTCACTCCTCTAACACCTAATGTACAGGACAAAGCATTCATTTCCACTAAATGAGAGATACCATGTGAAGGCTTCATGCTCAACCAGGATCGGATAATGATATGCTTACTCATGCTTACTACATTAGGAAGTTTTAATAGGACTATGTGAGGATCAGGTGCTAGTCGTTGGAACAGCATTAGATTGCAGTCCATAATTTGGCTCACTCTTCCTGCAGCGCAGCTATTCAGTGCTGATGACTGAATTCTATCTATCTCTGAAAATTCAGGAAGACAAAATAAGAAAAGGAACAGAATTTGAAAGGTCCCTAACTGTATGGCTGCATGGCCAGAGGAAAGCTATCAGGTAATTGTCCCTGCACTCAGTGGTGGCTGGGGCAGTGGGTGTGCAGGTAGCTCCTAACAATTCCCCATTGTGCTCCTCTCTCATGGGGTTTTACTTGGACAGCACTTTCCACTCATGGATGCTGGTCATGAACAAACAGCTATAAATCACTTTGGCCAAGTTAACCCAAAGACATGTGCCAAATTCTAGTGTCAAACTGTCTAACATGCATTTCCTAATAAATAGAAATGTGTTTTAGCAGAAAACAAACAACCAGAAACATAGGTTAGGATGAAATCATCCAACTGCAAGTACAGACCCAGATGGCTCTGGATTTCCTGGTAGAGTCCAGACTTCCAGCGATCTGCCGCAGTGAGCCCAGCCCGGAGGATTATGGAGAGATACACGCCCTTGCTGTTCTGCTAAAAAAGGCATAGGAGTGGGATCAAATAAAAAAAAAAATCTGATGAAAGAGAAATAGCCTAAAGATTAAGTGTTTATAGCAAAGGTTTTGGTGTAACAATTCCATGCAGAAACAACATATATAATACATGTTTTATGCAATAAATAAATATTTTTAAGACTGTGCTTTCATCCTTCACCAATACCCCTAGTTCCATGTGATCTCATGCTAAGATGTAAAGATGATCTTTACATCTCAGTTACATGACTTATTCAGTACTGACAAGAGGCCAGGAGTCCAGCTTAAGTCAGTTTATAAGAATGTAGAATCTGATAATTGTGGGCTGAAATAATTTTGGGGCAGGAGAAGTTCTGAAGAAAAGTTTCCAAGATTATTATAACAGTAGATGCTTGAAAACATAGATTTTCCTATGATTTTTAAGAATCATAGGAAACCAGGTTCCCAGTCTAGGAGATGGCCTTGTTTTCCTTGCATCACTGACAAGATAAAAAGCAAAAGGAATGTGGTATTTTTTTAGTTTACAGCAGTTTTGGGGTTTTATACACAACAGATTTTGGAATCATTATACATGGAGCCTGCATTTGGGTGGGTAATGACACATATAGCAAGCCACGTTTCGGTTGGAGCTTCATTAGGAACACACTAGAAAGCTTTTCTGCATAAAGGAGGAAGTATAACTGACTACCTAAAGAAGGAAGTATAACTGACTACCTAAAACTGCTTTAAGCAGGAATATAGTAATTGATAAATCCTTTGGAGCAGATGGTCTTCTACATGGTTTAAGAGATATGAGGTCCCTGGGAGCAATTGCTCCTGGAACATCAACAACTAATTCCCATTCTTCACATGTTCCAAATTCTGCATTCTCTGGAATGCTGCTAATTGTTTTACCTTGGCTCCATTCTCAAGAGAAACATAAATAATTTAATTTCACTATCAAAATGTATTCATAATCAGTGGAACAACTGAATTTTGTATCAGAAACCACATTTTCTATGTTCTACTTATTGACCATTTTACATGCTTGGGTAATCACATCAAAATTATTTTGAAGGAAGTCAGAGAAATACATCATGGTTGAATCATTTATGTAATGCACAGATGATTTCACACTAACCCTGCCTTCCCAGATGAAATTAGTCAGAGCAGATATGAGGTGTGCACTGCAAAAGGTGATGCGAGTCAGAGGACAGAAATGGAAACCAAAAAGTGGTGCTTGGCCCAAGGCTAGTCAATTCACTTCTTTATAGACATTATTTTTAGATCATAAGCTCTTTTTGGATGAAGCCTGTGTTGTGCCATGTGTTCCTACAGTGCTTTCCACAGTGCTGCCCTTAAATCACATCTTTGGATGCTACTGACATACAAATAAACAACATCAGTGAATATTTTATCATAGTTCATCATTGTATTCTCTTTCTGCGTGGCCTGGAAATGTTCTACATTAAGATTTGGGCATAAAACACCTCCACACTTCTTTGAGAGAACAGCATGAGAAAATAAACCCTTTTTTACTACTGGAATGGATTAATCAAACTTGAGGAGCTATGGAAATCAAGATTTAAATGTAGTTTTCTTTAGTTTTGTGCAGTTACTCTAATCCCTCCTGAGCAAAGAAGAGGCATGAACCAACAGGCAATCAAATACAATACAGCTAGTTTATTTGGTCTAGTTAGCAAAACACCTTTAGTCTTCTAAGAGACACTACCAAGTTTGCTACTGTTGTTATTTTTCTTTTACAAACCTATTTTGACAAGACATTACTTGACAGGCAGCACTTGCAAAAAAAAGATAAACTTATAAATCATCTTTAACATGATAGTTTCACACCTTCCTTGGCAGAAAAAACACTGTGTTATCATAATACTACTCCATCCGTTTTAAGATTAATCCATCTGCATTGTACATCACTGCATTATATGCATCATTACACTGTAACTGTAAAAAGGAAAATTAAGGTGTGATAAGACCTAACCATCTTCATAACAATTTCAAGTTTGTGGATATGTAAGATGAAATTGTCAATTACATCACATTCAGTTTAAATAATAGCCTGAGACAGGAAAACAACAAACATTGATTGTGCCTGCTTTCCAAATTTTTTTGTTTGTTTGTTTGTTTTTGTTTTGTTTTGGCTAAGTGGTTAGGGCAGTTACAGTTAATTGGAACTAAGTGAAAAAATTAAGTATTTTTCTGTATCTTTTTCTCCCAGGATGTTCTGGCATCCCAAAGTTTCAGGTTCAAAGAAATGCAAAAACTCAGAAGAGAAAATCAGTTGCTCATTTGAGATGATCTGCCAGTGCACAGTGTCTTATCTAAAGAACACAAAGGTTAAAAATTGGTCAACTTTTACTAAATGCAAATTCATTGCAAGACTGTATTACGAGTTTTTTTCATCAATTAAAAGAGAATCACTACTCCAAAGAGGAACCCTATTTCCCTTGATTCCTTATCCAAATATTTAATAGTTCAATAGAATTTGGCCTCTGAATATCTTCTGTGTTATATTATCTGACAACTGACTTAGACTGAGAAAATTCTGGTGAAGAAGCTCACTCAGTCTTGAAGTAAACTCCAAAGGCTCCAAAACATGCAGCAGCCCCCAACTGTTCTTCCATTTACCTTTGCTCAGGGGTGAAGCTGTAGTGGTTACAGTAGATGCACTGCTGGGGTACACCTATGTTAATCAGCTCCTTAGATCAGATATTCTGACCATCTAGTAAGATGGATGAATGTTATACGTCACCTCACCACCATCAATTGTTCACCCCATTAGAGCAGAGCAGAAGAATATAGACAAATCATAGAATCATAGAATGGTTAGGGTTGGAAGGGACCTTAAAGATCATCTAGTTCCAACCCCCCTGCCGTGGGCAGGGACATTATTTATCAAAAAAGAACAGGTACAGTTGACCTGAAAAATAGTCACAAAACTGGGTCAAATCCATCAAAAGGTTTCTACTGGATTTCACATACACACAAACTGTCTGCAAAAAACAGAAGACCTGGGACTCACCTTTTGTTAGTGTGGTGGTTGGGACAATCATGGAGGAAATGGGAGGGACCAAAGTTCATTCATCTCTTCTGCTTGGACCCATATCTGCTGATCCTGGCAGGCCCAAGCCTTCACACTTCATGGTCTCTCACAATACCCCCTGCTACAGGTGTCCTACATGTTGTGAGGTAATAACATATTTAATGGGGCACAGAGGAATGAAAATAACTCTCTCGGCAATGATGAGTGACCCTTGTGATGGAGTTCCTGAAATGTCAGTGCTGCAAGCCCGGAGACAATGAATTTGGGTCTCTGCTGCTTAACTACCTCAGCTCCAGGCTGACAAAGTTTCCTACATCTTTGTCACAGCACCTATGCCCATCTCTTTACCTCTGCTGGTTAGCATTAATCAAAGATTCCTGAAACAGGGCCAAAATATTTTCTCTGAGTCAATGGAAAGGGCTTGCTTGATCCAGAAAATGTTACGGAAGAGAGCTGGGAGAGAATAAGTTCACATCAATGAGAAAAAACCCAACAGTGTCTCTCTTCAGAATGTTCCCATCACAGGTCAGCAGACCAAAGAGTACGTCAGCAGTACTCTCCTTTTCCTTACTGACTTGTTCTAGCGAGTAAGAGGGCAGATGGGTCCCTTACAGAACAACACTGAGAACACTTGCTATGCACCCTTATTCCCTTGAATGCCAGGTAGATTCGATTCTGATTCAAAGTCATTTGTTCACTGGTAATGAGCTGTGATACCATCACCTAAATATAGAAATAAGTATTCAGTGAAGATTTTAATAAATACAGGAATGGAAAAGAGTGTCTCTTACCTAGCCATAGCACATTTGAAAAACTAGAGGTGTAATAATGGAAGTTGTTTCTTCTAATGCTTCTAATGAGATAATAGCATTCAATCAAATTAACTGTCTGATGCGGAATATCTACTGACTCAGATCCCTCGGTCATTTTTATTTTTTTTTTTTTTCAGTAGGATATCTGGTGCGTCGACACTTTAAGGACTGTGTTCCTGAAACAAGGCCAACAAATCCCGTTTAGATTGTCACTGCTAAAAAGCAGTAAATTCTCAGATGTTTTTTCACGGGGCGAGAAAGGAGTTCAGTTATTTTGACAAGGTATTAAAAGTCTACAAAAGGCTGTCCTGTTGGAAAATCTTAACAGATTCTGACAGTCATTTCCCAAAAGCATAGAAATTGTTCCCTGTGCTATAAAAATAACTGTAAATGTTCACTATCTTTCTGTTCCTGTGAACTTTTTGCAAAACGCTTCTAAGCTCTAAGTATCATTTGGAAATGGTCACAAGTTTGGGCAAGTGTGACTGCATAGGCTATAAGACACTGGAAGTGAGACACGCGAAATTACGTCGATGGTGCTAGACAGTTGATGATGAAGAATGACAGAAGTAAAGATAAATTAATCATGGTTCATGGCTCATCTTTGTTCTTCAGCTGAGTCCCAAATCAGAAGTTCATATCACTAAAGACCAATATTTGCAGCATATGGGGTTCACAGCATTATGAACATGGCAAAAATTTAACCAGGTATTTATGTGCTTATCTGAGTAAGAATGGACACACACAAGCATGTAATCTACTGTTTGGAAACACTTTGTGAAACTGTTGTCTAAATCTCTAAACTGGCATGTCATTCTGTTTTTTGCAGTTCTGTGACTTAATATGCTGACAAAAGAACTCATTTCTTCATCTATCTGAAGAAGTTTGCCCTATAATGCCATGTAACATTTTTTATTCACACTTTCTCCCTCTCTTTGGACATGGTTACTAACTTCAGAAGAACCATAAATCAAGTAATTTCTTATGTGATTTTAATCAGAAGGTTTAAATCCGGATGGTCTCTTATTATGATAACCACTTATGAAAATATGGAAAGCTACAGGAACAGTTCTACCAAAATTTCACTGGTTTAAGATATGTTTAAGAGAAAGCAAGAAGAACAAAAGGAGTACAACTGTTATAACAATCTTAACTACGTAGTTGCCTCAGCCAGTTAGTTCCAATTTGATAAGCTTGGGTTTGCCCCTTTGCTATTCACCAGTTCCTATTCCCTCTACTCTCCAAATATTGCAGCACATTTCCTTCTTGATCCTGTTTTACCAAAGGGAAACAAAAAAATAATCCCTCCTCTCCCCCAGTATCTGGGTAGTCTTCTGTATAGACTTAAAAAACTAGGTCAATTTTAATTCCCTAATAAAGCTGGGAAAACCATACTCAGCAAAACTTGATTTCCTCTGTAAATAATGGCTTCTTTTATCAAATGCTTCATCCAAAGATAATTTGGAATTTCTTTTTTTTTTTTTTTAATGAAGTGAGAAACTGAATGACAAAGAAAAATAAGAATATTCTCTAGCTTCATCACCAAATGGGTTTTTTTGGTCAAGATGAAGGCCTTTATCAGCCAAGCTCTCTAAAGTGCCAGTTTGCATCTGTCTGCACACTGTGCATAGCACTAAAAGGAAAGAGGAAGCTTGCACATGTAAGTGTATTTGTCATTACCCTCCCAAGAGCATTTTAGGTTTATTTTGTAGCTGTGCTAAACAAGCAAGGGCTGCAAGAGGAACATAACTTATCACTTAAAGGAAAAATATGACCAATTTTGCATCTGCAAGAACCTACTTTTTCATAACCAACCAAAATAAGGATGTAGCTCATCATTTGCAGAATCTACTACTAGAGTCAGAGATTCAGCCTTACTGTAAGCAAGAGAATGATTTTTTTTTTTTTCATATTACTTTCAACTGACTGAGCAGCAGAGCGTCTTGGTTCAGCACATGTAGAGAGAAATAATTTCGAAACATAGCATGGAAGTTTTCACAAATAATGTAAGTCACAGAGGCAAAGGTAGAAAGAATTATTCTGGTTTGTGTTTTAAGTGCTGCCATTCAGCAGAAAAGATATTAGAAAATTATTAGTAAAATGGTGGAATAATTTTTTTTTTTTTCAGATTTCAAAACCTATGCTGGTAAAACGGGTTGTTAGTAGATTAAATTTTTATCATCTGATTTAGTCCATTCTAACCAACAAAGCACTTCAGCATATGGCTGATTTGAAGGCTTTGCTCAACTCAGATAGAATCAACAGAACATACTTCATGCATGAGGATATTAGTGAGGGGAGATGGACTTAAAACATGCACTTAAATGATCTTACTGAATCAGGGTGTGGACAATTTGATCTCCATAGACAGGCCTCAGTAAGCATGAAAACTCACTTCGATCAATGAATTTTTCTATGACTGGACTGAAAAATTAGGGCTTTGTTTAGTATGTGGACAAAATTGTGCAGTTCTATGCAGCTTTTAGATAACAAAGGAAAAAAAAAAAAACCCACAGCACAACAGACACAAAACCTCTGTGCCTTGTACAGTTACATATATTTTTAAATATTGCATATAAATGCGAGCAGTGTTACATCTGCTGGCAGAAATGCGGCTATTAAAGCTACATACCCAACAGAACTTAAGGAAAGTTAGGTGATGAATTGCAAGCAGCTGCAGCTATACTCCATGGTCAGGATTTTATAATAAGCCTGTAGGTAATGTTTCTCTGCATAATTTTCTTTCTCAGCTAAAAACAGACTTTTTTGGGAAAACCTCAAGAATATGTACTAAAGACTAGGTCCCATGGGGAATTAAAAGAAATTTAGGAATATAAAGTATCAATTAGATGCCTAATTTAGATCCTGAGAAACCACACCTACCCTTAATAGCACTGCAAAACCACGCAACCCAAACTTTCCAACAGAGGAACCCCCTGAGTGCCTTAACATGAGAAAGCAGTCTGCCACCTTAACCATTTGGCCTGATGGTCATGACATGTGCACACGCTTAAACATAAATTCTGTAAACATAAAATCTGACAGACATCAGAGCAGCTCCAACAAAAGGTAATGAGCGTGCAAAACCTCAGCCTAGGCTGGCTACCCCACAGAGTGTTAATTAGGGCACTCTCCTGGGAGGTTTGGGTTCAAATCCTCTCAGATAAAGGATGCTGAACAGCATCCTGAGTGTCCTTATCAGCCAGTGAATGCACAAAAAGAGCACCCACGGCAGTGTTTCACAATATACTCCTAATCCCTCATTAGATTTAAAAAGAAGAGACTTTCACCCAATCTCTAGGGAAGTTTCAAGGGTGTGAAGGTGAAGAAAAGGCTGTGCATTAATTTTGTCCTATCCAAGAGCAGTATTTCCTATTAACTTCTGTATGTCCTGCATTTTTACCACACCCAAAGCTCCTCATGAACAATATATGCAGCCTGTGCACTGCTTTGATATTCTGCAAGACTCTTCCATGTTTAACTATGATAATACTCTAATCTTTTTTGTATAGCTGAACTTTTCCCAAAATATTTCTAAATTGCTCCTTTGGCCACATTTCAGGCAAACTAAATATGTCCAGAGAGTCATCAAAGTACAGCAATGTTTCAGCCTGTTTAAATATTTTAAAATGTACATTACAAGATAATTGTTCAGGGCCATATTAACACTAAAATTATTACGCATAGAGAGAGCTTTTATTTTCTAAGTGGTATTTATGTGAAAATATTAAGTGTCAGAAAGAAAATAAAAAGCAGATAGATTCAAAAGTGAAACATACTAAGATACTCACTATCCCAGGCGCTCTTTTGGCAGGTCAAATTGTGCAGCTCCAAGAAAGGCACAAATGTTCTCTGTCCACAATGCAGTAGGTTTTGCTCCATGGCAAACCCTGCAGTCCTCATGCCTGGATGAGGATCTGCTGGTCAGATCCTGCTTGCATGTCAGGAAGAAATCTGAAAGTGCAGCTGCCCCCTTCGTGTCCAGCTTTGTTTCAGAAGGAAACATTTGTTTGTTCCAATAGCTGACATATTGCCTGTTTATCAGAAATCCAGGATAAAGGTACAGATCAGACTTGCTCTTTCTTCTGGACATACAACACCATGGAATATCCTTTCACCATTCAGCTATTAATTTTGGCAATTTAGGTTTATATATGTCTTTGCACATAGCTGTGCAGTCCATCCGAAATGGAGACTAGTTACAGAAAGCCATTTACTCCCATAGCTATAGAGGAAACTGTTGTTATGCAAGCAGCATCCAAAGCAGTCCATTAGTCTTAGAGGTATACCTGAAACCTAATTAAAAGTATAATGGGAATAGGTTGCCAAGAAAGGGTTCTAGGAGGTTTCTGTAGTATTACAATTGCTCTATATGTTGGTGACAAAGTTTGCTTGCCTACTATTCCTAAATGCTGTAAGACTAGTTTTAAAATACTCACAAAGGAATTGTTAAGTGTTTTTTAATTGTGCTCTGCTCAGGTGGTAAAAGATGCTGCCTTTGGTTTTAGACTTAAGCTCTTTGGCTGGTAAAATAAAGGAGATACGGAAGTATCGCAGAGGTACACTGCAAAATTCATTACTGAGTTAATTGCTAATTAGTCACAGAAACCTGACAGTATTTAAGCTCCTCTTTCTGAAAGTGACTCTGAACAGTAAGTCTTTTATTCCATTTATCAGTGCTGCAGACAGGCACTGCGTCCCGCCATGCACCAGCAGAAGGGCTGGCTCTGCCCACCTCCCTAACGTGCTCCTGGCACCTCTCAGCAGGCCAGCAAGGGTTCATGCCCTTGTAGACATGAAGCGCCCTACGGGCATTGTGCCCCAGCTGTCAGAAGGCAGTCCCTGCCTATTACTTAAATGTGACCCTCCTGTGGAAATACCTTTGGTTCCCAGGAAGGACGCTACTCAAACTACTTCTGCAGCCTTCTCTGTCTCACCCTGTGACTGAAATTGCCGTGTCCCCTTACAGAAGGGACAGCGAGCATTGCCACTGGCAGAGCAGTGCTTCACCCATTCCCAGCCTGGAGGGATGCTTCCTCCAGGAAGACAAGTGGGCCTGTTTTATTGCTGCTGTGCTCAAGATAGCCAAGAAAATGTACCTGACTCTCTAGCAACAGAACGGTTTGACCGTCAGCGACAGGCTTTGTAGGGGCAATATCCTTTCAGCAGATATTCGTGTTGGAGTTTAATACAAGAAGTAAACCACTCAAACTTGTGTTTTCTCAGCGTTGTTTCTTAATATGAATAACAACAATCCCACCTGCCTCCTGCTACACCATTGCATTTTACCTTTGTGTGAACTCAGCTAAATATCACATACCTGGTGTGGTAGGCACACCAGTTGACACCAGCTTCATGTTTCAGCGCTCTCGTCCAGCAGACAGCAGCACAAGGACGCTACAGTGCCACCAGCGCAAAGGAGCATATGCTATACGCTGAACCATGGGTATGGTTAGACTCTCGCACAGCCATTCACTGTAATTCCATTAATCAAGCTGCATAAGGGGAAATTCTAGTTGCCAGTACATCAACAAAAGTTAGATCGGATGCCAAAGACCAGAAGAAATACATAGCATGTTTTAGGATAGTTGCATATTCTAATTTTTTCACTTTCCTGTTATTCCTTATCTCTGCAGTCAAACGGAAGAAGAGTATTTTGTTGACAAAATGGTTTCAAAGGCTGTGCTAATAGCCTAAGCTCTTCTCTTTTTCTCTTCCAGGTGGTTGCTTCGGTTTCATGTAGTGCAGCATGCTGCTGTTGTATTTGTCTAACAGGGCAGCTTCAAATGCCTAATGCTTTCAGTGTGTTAGTCTGTTCTTTCTTTGTTTCACCATACACACAGATACAATGCCAAGGAAATGGAAATCTAAACAAGTCGCAGAATTTCTGAAATATAGATGACATAAAAGCCACTTGCTAAAGTAAATCATACTCTGGCAACTTAATGTCTTGCAGTAATGAGAAAATTCAAAGTTATTTCTAGTAACAATTGATCATACTACTACAGTCTTCATGAGAAACACTAGATAAAACGTGTCATGTCCATTAGCAGAGAAAATACCTCTGAAAGCAAGTTTAGCAGAAGATACCCTAAATAAATTGACTAAGCCTCTAATGGGATAAACCCAAATCAGATTTGATGCTAAAATTAGATTGTTTATGAAACTTAGGACTTCTGAAAACATTTGGCTTAAAAACTAAAACATCCAGTCTATTCCCCTTGTTTGCTTACAAACAGATTTGTTCTACTTGGACATGCCAACATGAAAGAAAAATGGTGCAGAAGGCAGCTACAAACAAAAGAACTTCACATTCATGACATTCTCATGACATTCTCACTCTTGAAGACAAAAGAAAGGTGTCATGAGTAAAGAAAGGAATCACCAGCTGAATTATTTTCTGCATGTACTTTCCAGGTGACATAGACTTTTTCATCCGAAAGCCCCATGGTGGCTTTAAAAGTGTTAACATTGTTCTTTTAAATAAGATTTTCAGACACACACCACTTTTTCTTGAAGTGCAGCAACTGAGGAAGATGACCAGCACAAAAGGAAAAAAAAACACGCTGCTTTGGGGTTCCACCAATTTCTACGCTGACGAAAAATGAGTATACAGATGTTATGCCTGTTTGACGCCAAACAAGACTACTTGCTCCCTTGCTGAACAAGGTCACTTGTGACTAGATCAGGTGGCATCTGACCCCATTGTCCTGGCAGAATTTAACCCCAGTCAGCAACTAAGCACTACACAACCGTTTGCTCACCCCAAACCCCAAGTGGGATGGGGGCAAGAATCACAGGAAAAAGATAAGAAAACTCATGGGTTGAGATAAGAACAGTTTAATAATCAAAATAAAATAACTATAATCATAATAGTAATACTACTGATAATAATATGTAATGAAAAGGAAAAAAACCAGCAGAAGCGATGCAACCACTTCTGACCCACTGACCAATGCCCAGCTGGTGCTTGAGCAGTGATCCTACGTCCACCCCCCTGGCCAACTCCCCCAAGCCTATATACTGAAAATGATGTCTTATGGCATGACATATTACTTTGGTCAGTTTGGGTCAGCTTTCCTGGCTGTCTCCTCCCAGCTTTTTGTAGAGAAGAAGCTGGGAGCACAGGTGTAGTATGAGAAACTGAGCTTAATATACATATTGCCTGTCAACAACTAAAACATCAGTGTGTTATCAGCATTGTTCTCAGCACAAACCCAAAACACAGACTCATACTAGCTACTGTGAAGAAAATTAACTCTATGCCAGCCCAAATCAGCACAATGTGAATAGGTTAAGTGCATGTGGTGAACATACACAGATTGTTCAGGTCCACACTTCAAGTTCACGTCACATAACCTGCAGTATATGTATATAACATTTTTTAATTTTTACATAATTTTGAGGATAAGACAGGATAAGATACAAAAGTAGGAAGTCAAAATGGTGGGCAGAGATATTTAAGAAAACCTCTGAACTATAGCTAAATCCCACTCTGGCCATTTTGCTGAAATCAGTGTGTATTCTACTTACTGTTGTGGGACAGGGTGGAAGAAGACAACAAGTGGTGGGTCAGACAGTATGTCAGAAACAGGTCTCTAGTTAAGAGTAACTGGAAACCACACCTCAGAGGCAACAAAACCCCATGGAGGCAGCACCACTGCCAGCCGTCTCAGCCCAGCTATGGCCCACCATGTCACTGCACTTCTTTAGCTACTGCAAAGACTTTAGTTTTACTTCCCCTAGCAGCTCTAGCTATTGCATTCCCATTGCAGTGCTACAACAGGGACAGAGACTATCAAGAGGTTTCATGGGGGATTAAATGCATAACTGACATTTATTATTGTTATCATATTTTCCTATGGCAGTCACCAGTCAGGGCCTGAGGCCACTGTGGTATAATCTGAATAAAGGAAAAGATGGCCAGGGACCTTCTGTTGAAAATACAGGTTTTTATTAAGACTACTTAAATCTTATTTTGAGGCAGGAGAATTAGGTTGAAACCAGAAAGTCTTGAACACATTCAAGCAAAGTTAAAGAGTTTCTACTGCAAAATTGAAATCTCATGTGACATGAATGTCACACCACAAGACAGTGGAGCAGGAAAACTCACATTCAAAATTATGTTGTGAAAAAATAAGTCTTTTAATGAAATGTTATATCAAGAGCAAACCTAAGGATTTGTAATGATGTATTTTATCTGTAGCATTTTTAATGCAGAATCTTAGACTCCTTGATTCAGTAATCACGCATATAATTTGAAACTCTTCCAGTGTTTTCCTGAATTTTCTTTACATTCACTATATATTTGTGTCTTATTCTTCACAATCTATAATCTCTCTTTCACTGAGATTACAAGAAAATGAAGTTCCAAGCTTCTGCTTTGTGGCATTTACCCTGTTAAGTATAAAAACATCTGTGCCATAATAAATCTATCATTATTATGGTTTCAGTAAGAGAAAAAACTATTAGAACAGGAAAGCCTTTTATCTGCCCTGAAACTACAAAGTTTGTATCACAACTTGGAACTGAAGGCTAATTTCCTTAAACATTATGACTAACTAGGTCAGGCATCATTTCTAACATGTCAGGATTTGGAGACAGCTCATGAGATGTAATAGTGTCAGTCATGGCCCACTCGGTGTGCGGTATGTGTCTGTGGTGTGTGTGGATGCGTGTTGGTTGCAGGGAGCTACCTGACTCATGGTGATCTCACTCTCCGCTGAGCCATGGTGCACGCGTCACTACACAGGGTGACACACCACACCAGACAGGGCAGCACTGCTTTTGGAGGAGAAGAAGCCGGGCTGCTCCTACGGGCCTCAGCAGGCATTGTGAACATTGAGCAGGGTCATTTGGTTGTGCTTGGATCGGTAGCCCATGCTGAAGGCCACCCTATTGTTTTCATCTCCATTATAGCCAGCATGCCTGCCCTTCTGATTACAGACCTTACAGTAGCTTTTCCATCTGGTAAGACACAAAAATACAATCTGGTTTTCTAAGCCCTGATTCACTGGAGCAATTTTCACTCTTGCAGATCTTCCCACTGAAACCATCAGATCTATTCTCATGACTGAAGGTCACACTAAGAGATTGAGGCAACTGGATTCTTTTAATGTGTGACCTTTTAGAAGGCAGTCAGAACACTGAGAGAGCACTGCTAAAATAATGTTTGTGAGAGAACGACTGTGTGTAGCGGGGAGTAAAAAAAACAGTGAGGGGGATAAACATACAGAAGTGAAGACAAAAGTAAGTGCCTCCTAAGGTACAATTAGAACTACACGAAGGCAGGTGACAGTGCCTTGAACTTGCGTCCTTGCTAATCAAGTGCGTTCTAAGTGATATAATTGGCTGGCTGCAAATCAGAAAACAGTAGATGGTAGCTGCCAAGGTTTGTTGTTTTAATGGAAAAACACTGTAAAGACATTTCAAATGGTGGCACACTGTACAGTCTCCTTTTGTAAAGAGTTGCTTTGTGAACATCTTGCAAAAGATAGCAACACATTTCAGCTTTGAGTCAGAACACTGGGAGAAACGCCAGGCTAGCCCAAACTGGTTTGGTTACCTGCACCACTTCCAGCAGATGTCTTAACAGTGTAGATGCTGCTAAGAGGCATATAAAGAATGGAACATGATTAGAATATAAATTGGCAAACAGGAAAATGGACCATTCCATAAAATATACACATAAAACTACATTAAAAAAGATATGTTCAAAGACATTACTAGGACTGCTAACTGTATCACTAAACTGACAGCCCTCCTCTTCAAACTGAGTTCAGGGTACCTTTCCAAATATTACCAATGCATCATGTGCTTTGTCTCCCCCCTCGCCTTGGTGGCTTCCAACACCTGGAGCTGATGACAACATTCATTACCTGAACAGTTCTCTAGGTCCTTTCATCTGGTGCTGGCCTTTCTCCTCCCATCTCTCTGCCCACTCATGGACATCTCAGCCCCACATTCCTATCGTCTGTCCCGGTTCTTCCACTTTTTTTCTTGTGGAAAATTCAGCACTCAGTACTTTTTCACTAAGTTGCTAAGCTTGTCCACCCTGGCAGTAACTGAGGCAGCCAGCACACTCCATCACTGGGGAAGAACGAGCAGGCAAGGCTGGACCTCTGCCCCGCTAGGCCCTGTGGTAGGCAGCACGTGCCCAGGTACAGCCTTTATGGTGCATGAGTGGTATTTTCAAACTTTTTAGAAGACATACAAAGAAAAACCTTTCAAGAAGTAAATTGGATGGATTTTGGGCAGGCTGAAAAAAGAAACATTGATGAAAATACCACCCCCAGGTGGCACTCACACTGTTGAAGGTATAGGTGGCCAGATTTAATATTTTGTAATGGAGAACAACCCCTTTTTTTGTGCCCTCTTTTCTTGAAATAATGCAACTATTTTGCTATACTCCCCATCATCCATTATCACTGCTGTTTTACTATCAGCTTGCAGCACACCTATACTACAGGATTAACTGCCTTAGCTAGCAAAGCAGCTGTCTCTCTAGCCCAAAAGGTACACATGAACTACTAAGAACAACTGTGAGGACACCGATATGGTTAAGCTTAGCTGTAATTACTCCTCACCTGAAAGAGACCGTGTTAGTTCTTCTTTCAAGGAGCGTCAGGCAAAGGGCCATGAGGAAACTGTGCAGTGGGAATGGTGCTCTCCTTCCCCACCACCCTTACAGTGACTTTGGCACCTCCCAGGGGTAAACAAGGTTGCTGCAGATCTTCTGGAGCAGGACAGGTTCTGTAGATGGCTTCTTCTCAGTTATTTGACAGGATGCCAAAACTTCCCTAAGGAATCCAAGTGAAATAAGTTGAAATGGAAGTGCTGTAAACGTATAATGGCATAGAATTTTATCAGATAAAGACAGGGCATTTTGTACAGGCAAGGGGCTTTCTTCCACCCAGATTTCAAAGGTCTTCTGTGAACAAAGGCAGTAGCAAGCTGCTTAAAAAAAGGTTATACGCATTTAAAGTGTGGGCTTAGAGAACTTTGCTATAGCAGTCACTCCTGTCTCAAACTAAGATTCTAAATATATAATTCTTTATGCGTGGATTTCATATGTTTTTGTTAAAAGAAAGTTCATCCTGTGAGCTTCTTGGATTTTTGCATTTCTGGATGTAGTGGATTCCAGAGATGTAAATTATTCTTTCAAAATACTACCAACTATCACAATTTTTTTGCCTGAAGGATCAGCATCCATGGCTGTTTCCAGCTGATAGCTACAGATCAGTGCTGTTTGAACATCATTTGATCTACTGAGATGGTACTAAATGAACACAGTTGATGGTTTTGTGGCGTTCTAGTTGTCTGCTCCAGTTGAAAGCTAGTTGTCTGCTTCACTGGAGATATAAGCTGAAACAGCTGATCAGGAATGAGATCTTATTTGAATAGTTAAACACTGTCTTCATTTGAGCATTAACTAATTTGCATGGCAAAATTCCAATTTACCATCTATCACTTAAATGACAGCTTGTGAAACAGTAGTTCAGCATTCTTCACTTGCAACGTTAGATTTCTATTCAAATCAGGAGAGGAAGCATATGTGGAGAGTGTGTGTGTGGGCAGGCATTGTAAAACACACACAGAATGCATACTTAGCACCAAAAGCATTAGATATAAAATATAGAATATAAAGATGGAAATTACCCTGTTCCATTAAAAAAAAAAATCACCCACCAAAAAGCAGCTGCCTGAATCGAACAAAACCAATATGCAATATATTAAGATCTTCTCTTTATTCATAGAACCAGAGGCATTTGGAAAAACTAAATTTTTTTCCTTGAGCATAATGGCAGCATCCCATTGAGTTGTTCCTAGAAACTACAAATGCGCCTCCCCACTCCAAAAAAAAAAAAAAAAAAAAAGAAAGCAATAACGCCATTTTCTTGGAATGTAAAAAGAATTGTGTTTGTTGCTTGTTTTGGAGAGCACCCAGTTACAAAGAAGCGATTGTTATGCAGGTGTATAGGGCCTAGAAACTTGCTGAGATCTCTGATCTGAAAACATTATCTGTTTGGGGAGTATCTGTATCCATTACAAAGTCAACATGTTTTAAGTCTGTAAATTGATGGCTTAAAATAGGATCAGTTTTGGGAAGTGGGAGCAACTTTGACTGACACACTGTTGCATTTGGACTATGGCTGCAGAGCTGCTGGCCACTCCTTTGGGGCCTGCTCACAGCCAGAAGGTTAATACAGCCTCCTGTCTGACAACACAAGCTTAGAAAGAGACATATTTTGACTTCAGGGAGGTTTTAAATTGTTATTTTTGATGTTGGGACAATCTAAAATCTACTATGTTCCATTTCAAGGTTAAGCAATGCAAACAAAATTCCCCCTGAAAATAATACATGTCCCCATCACTGTCCCAAGTACTCCTGTTCCCTCATACATCCCACACCCCAGTTTTGTGCTATAAGGACATTCATGTTCCAGCACTTTTCGCACTTCTTTTCAGAAATTTTAAACTCAAGAAGCAATCTGCAGAAAGGAGTTAGGTTTCGACACTGTAGGGGTACCACGGAACGCCACGTGGCAGCAGGACCAGCAGGCCCCAGCGCAGGGTGGTCAGCAGGCTCTGCAGGAGGCTGGCGCTGAGCAGTGCAGACACAACTGCCCCGCTGCGCCTGACCCAAGGACAGGGAACCGCTGGTCCCGGATGCAGTTACCAGTGCTGACATGCCCAATCCCCATCCCTAGTACAAGCCTCTGGCACACTTTGTGTGCCAAGGTAGTATATCCCCTCTTCTGCATGCGAGTCACAAGCACGGGTCTCCCAAGGGCCTTTTCTTTTTCTTTTTAGCAATAAATGCAACCTTTCCCCAAACCAGATCCTAAGCATTAAAGCAAGAACTCTTTGGTTACTCTAAGAAGTGATTCTTCAGCTCTAGCAGGTGCTCAGCATACTGTGGGAAGTGGAAACAAAACTACTATTTTTGGAAAAACCAAACAAGTTTGAAAATTCTGGCTCACATTTCCACATAAGAAACCAGAGAGCTCACCTTGTAACCCAGCGCCTGCTCTGCGAAGAACCATGGGTTTCTGCCAATGCACCCTGTGTGGCAGCCCCACCACGTGCTGCTGTGGTCATGGGGGTCCTGTGCGACCAGCAGTTCTTGCCCCAGGTTGATGGTTTAGCCGTGCCAAGCCAGCTCCTCCGTGTTACGGCCCTCAGAGATGGTGAGGCAAGCTCCCCCTGCCACTCTTCCTAGTTCAGTCTGTCCCAATGGTCTAGCATGGTGTGCCACCTCTGCCTGACAAAAAAGGGTGTGCAATCGCAACCCTGGGCCCTCAAGGGCCTACGGCCGTGTGGGGGGGATATGGGGGGGACAGGGGGCAATAGAGCTATGGGGTAAGGTGGCTCCTTCTGGTCTTCAGCTCCCAAAGGGAGCCTGGACCTGGTCTTTAAACTCTCACATGTGGGGGAGAACGCCAGTAAAAGGTATAAATAAGAGATAATGGGTGTAACCGATGCCTTTAATTACATTTTTTAAATGGCAGTGACATGTATTGTTGAAAAGCTGCTGTTCGTACCGCCATACAGGAACGCTCCAGCAACTTACCGCTGCATTCGTACATGCTGTAGTGGCACCAGTCTTTCACAAAAGAGGATGAAATGGCCTTTCAGCCATTTTCATAAAGAATAAAATACATTATTTTACAAAACTCCCCTCTTAACAAAGACCTAACATGGAACTATGGATGCAAGTCACAATCCAAGTTATGTTTTGCCAAACAACATAGGATGATACTCTTGTTCCCATTTCATATGTGATACGCCGAATTTGGCATTGTATTTATTTTGATATGTGAACCCTCCCTACCCCAATCTCACAGGTAGATCATTATGAGGAACTGTGCAAGTATTTCGTGCAAGAACGACTGCAGTAGGAAAATTCGCCTGTGTGTGCATGCGTGCTGGAATGCGTCTGCTTCCAGTAAAACTTATAATAAAAAAAATTAAAAACACGTGTGAGAAAAATCAGTTCTTGAAGCCTGTGGTCACATTTTGGTCTTTCCATTCTTGCGAGACACATTTGGAGAGGAAATTAAAAAACCAGAACTGCATACCCACAGATGAGGGAAAAATGAGTTTAGATGTAAACATATGAACCTCAAAGAGCAGACGGAAAAAACTTACCATCCCTGTATTTACCTCTGTGAATTTGATCATTACTTACAATTAAACAAGTAATCACAAGAATACACAAAAAGTGTGCCCTGTTGAGATGCTCTCAATGCACCAGGAAGACGCTTGCATTCTGTAGGCTGTTTGCTTACAAAGAGAAACTGCTGGCTCTTTGGGCTTTTCCCAGGGGAGATGGGCATTTTGCCAGTGTTTCATTTTCAAGTGCCATTGTTCACCTACGGCTTTAGCAAAAAAGCTTTTGCTTATTTATTACTAATCCTAGCCTAAGTAATGATCATTTTTAATCCTTTTACATTTTAAAACAAATTTATCAGACAATGACACCAAACACAATGTCCCCCAAAGCGCAGGCATTCATTTTTTCATTTAATAGGTAATTCTATAATTCACGCACCCATGGAATTGCTTTATTGGTTCACGAAACCTGCTTCTATGAGCATTCCTTTGACAAAATACAAATCTTACTCAGGTTGTGAGGACTCTTTCGAACATGCTTTTTGTTAGTTACAGCCTTGACAACACAGTAACACAGAGGAACAGTTTTTATTGCTTACTTTGTCCATCTGCCTGTGATTCTTTGTAAAATGCTGGTGTATTCATATATTATATTATTCAGACTTGATATGTATTATACAGAATGAATTTTTTTAATATTACAGCTTTTTTAGTAACGTAGACTAATGTCACATCTTCATTTATCTTTATGATTTGGTATGAATTCATGCTACAATCTTGACTGAAATCAGTCCGAGTGACCCAGCGTAATCCTTGTCCTCAACGCGAAACAGGACTTGATATGTATTATACAGAATGAATTTTTTTAATAATACAGCTTTGTCACAGCTAATGTCACATCTTCATTTATCTTTATGATTTGGTATGAATTCATGCTACAATCTTGACTGAAATCAGTCCGAGTGACCCAGCGTAATCCTTGTCCTCAACGCGAAACAGCGTAATTTAGTGTAAATGTCTGTGCTTGGTCATGAGATGCCCGAAACCAAAAAAGCATGGATGCCAGATGTCATTTTACATGTCACAGAGAAACCCCGATCCCTCCATTTTGATGATTAATGTTCTATTATTGGTATGAGATGCTATGAATATCAGCTGGCTACTTCTGTAACTTTGCTAGCCTTGCACACGAGGCTGCCAGTCTGTAATCTACACAGCAAAATAATTTACCTGTCATTTAAGTTGTTCAGTGTCTATAGAAAACACTTGCCAAGGAGTTTGCAATAGATACATATGAAGAGCTGTTCGGGCTTTTCAGAGGGGTTGGAATGAGAGAATTGCTGTCATAACTAGTGTCAGCAACAAATCCATCTAGTCTTCAACTTCAGCTAGTGCAGCTCTTCAGAAAACAGACAAAAAAAGAATCCATCTACCTATATATATGAAGTTTTCACGGTTTATTTAAATACGTCATGGAAATAGAGATTTCCTTGTGAAGTCTCTACATTCCTAGCTAACAGTGCCAGAGGACAAGAGCACTCCAGAGACTGTCAGTGCAATTTTGTGGTTCCAGTCTACGCAGAAACCATAATCTCAAGCAGGAAAAGGGAAAATGAGAATGTGGCAGCGCTGTACCCTGATTTATTTTGTTAAACTCTGCACCAGGAAGAAGGCCTACCTTTCAGTGTCCAACTAATGAAAATCAAAACATGAAGCATCTCTAGAATTTACAGAAATCAACACAAAACCCACAGAATGAGGAAGGGGAGGCGGGGGAAGGAAGATCTGGTACATGGAACAAAGAGATCCAAAACTCTTCCTTGATTCCAAACCCTTGACTGCTTCCCAGAACTCACAAAAAGCCAGTACCTTCTTCCCCAGCATCTTCTACAGGCTTACCCCAGCTGCGTCTCTGCATGCAATGAGAGGGAAGGGAAAAGCTGCTTGGAGGCATCTCCACCATACTCAGCTGTACAGACAGGGGCAAAAGACACCAGAGAAATTGACTGGGACCTGCAGAAGCTACTTCTTTCCAGGTAAAACACAGCAACTCTCCAAATCCTCAGCAGGTGTAGGATTAAAACCAAACCAAAAACTGTCATTTGCTGTTGTCAACTACAAGCTGTGCCCCAAAATGAGGATGATTTGCCTGCTGATTCTCAGAAAAATGTCAGGAGATGAGAACAACACTTTCAGCTGCACTTGAAATTACCTGGATTAAAATATGAACCTAATCCACTCTTCTTTACAGTTAAACCAGTAGACTAAACCATACTGGTAAGGTATATTATCTTTGTAAAAATTCACTTCCTTTCAATTACATTTCATTTCCACTTCATCTTTCCCTTATATTTATTCCACAAACAAGCCATTGTGTTATTAATGATTCAGAGTTCCCCAAATCCATATGTTTTATGGATTTTATGTCAAAGTGGACTCATAATACTTTAATGAGGAAAAAGAATAATATTTTACTGTATTCACATCTTACACTACCCAGCCAGTAGGCCTGTAAGCCATCCTAAATCTTTCTGTAACAGCACCATGGAGATTACAAAAAAGAAATAGGCATTGCCAACTTCCTCTGCCCCCACCCCTCAAAAGGATTGATGTTTTCCTGCAAGACCTTCTTAAAGAGACAGTACATTTGTAGCAAATTGTTAATTCCCCTCTGATGGTTATACACTTACATACAGGTGTAGAAAATCCTTTAATGTTTTGTAACAAGCAGAAATCAGGTAGATGAGAAACAGGGCTATCAGTCACTTTAGCAGTCTCCTCATTTTTTTCAGGAGAAATCTCGTCTGCCATATGCATGCTCAGAGATTTAGCCACTCATGTATTAGAATGACAGATTTAAAGTAGTGAATTTCATATTAGCAATGCAGATGGAGGAACACACAATCTTGCAAAATTAGACGACAGTGGAAAGACTGGTGTTGGAGAGTAGAATGAGAGTTGGAAATCCTAGACAAATCAGAGAAAAAGGGTATTAGAGATAAAGCTGAATGGGAAAAGCAGAAAGACATAACTTAGAAAAAGAAGGAAAAACCATGATAGAAGAAAAGACTGGAAGATGGAATAAATAATCAGAGGAAAAGCTAAAGTGAAAAGTCAAAGATTAGCAACTAATAGAAACATTAAAATGTTCAGACAGCAGCATCTCATTGACACTCATTAATAAGAAATGTATTATTTGGTATAAAGTTGATGCCATTTTTTCACAGAATAACTTACTGGAGCTGGTGTCCCCCCACCCTTCCTGTTGTGCCAATCACTTGCTGGTAGATTAAGATACCAAAATGCCTGTTTATACCATTCCGTTTAAGCTCTATTATACACCCATAAGCACATGCACAGAAAAGTGTTTCAGTGACTGCTTATGAGATAAGGAATTTGTATAAAGGAAAGGGTAAGACTGATGAGGGGGAGAGGAGGGATAAGGACCAAATCTCTGAGAAAAAAGGAGACATATTCAAGAGACATCAGTCTTGAAATTAGAAGCTCATTAATTCTCAGCCTATTCTCAGTCTCTGTGGAGATTTACTGTATGTGACAGCTACTCAGCCTGGGAGTCCGATTAGAACTGTTTTGCAACTACTAGTCTGAATTACCACCAGAAAGCCTCATCATTTTCAGCAAAGTTTGATGAACTGGCTACCCTTTAACAGTGACGTTTTGCACACTAAATTGCAACTGGCCTGCTATTTTTCTCATATCGCTGCTAACAGATGAGCCTGATTATCACCCCAGATCCACCTTGCTCATGATCATTTGGACAACAGAGATAGCAACCGAACTGAAAGAAAAATCCAGGAAAAGTAATTGAAGACAAATTAAAAAATTCAATAGATTTTCCTGGAAATTTGCCCACAGAGCATATTGTTTACATACCCGCCTCCATCCAGAAGTTTGAAAGCATATCCCAGGCTGCCTGCTGCTCAGGTTTTAGCCCTACCCTGGCCAGGTTTCTTACAAAGCTCCCGGATGCTCTAGGCCAAGACCAATTTGTCAATGCCAGGTTGTATGATGATTTATTACTATAGCGGAGTGAGGATGCCGGCTACGTTCTGTCTCTCCCTAACTAGCTGTGTTGAACTGAAGCCATTCCAAATCACTAGCTGACTACGTGGATTCAAGTGCGGGGAGGCTGAAGTTCATCATCAAATTTCCAGATATAATCAGCATCAGTAACTTCTGCAGGTGAAGGAAAATTTTGGAAGACAAAATATAAAACTGTTCAAAGCTGCATCACCCTTTTCTGGTTGTGGTGGGTTTTGTTTTGGGTTTTTTTTTTTTTTTCTGAATAAGAAATTTCTTTCTGTAGTGCTGTGAAGATCGGAAAATATTCTGTAAAGAAAATAAAGAAATATAGCTTATTTTAATGGTGTTGGTAAATTTTTTTGTTTATTTTGGGGTTTTTTTGTTTATTTTCCCCCAGTGCAGGCATCCAGGAGTGCTTTATCAGTGGGGCTATGCCGATAATTGGCTACACCTCAAGTAAGATGAACTTGAGTCTGTGGCAGGGGTGTAAAAGGTGAAATAAAGCAGAAGAACAAAGACATATATTAGTGTTTCCTCAGTATCATAGAATCCACTAGCAGTTCAAAGTGGTAATAATTTCATTTCAGAATACTAAAACCAATGCTGTAGAAAGATGAAACAACAGCTACCATGGCTGCTTCAGGTGCTATGATACCACTATAGTACAATAGCCTCATTATTCACAGTATTTCTTCCTAGCACTTCTTGACCACCTGTGACAAGTGTTTCTGAATCTGTGCACAGTCAAAACCTCAAATTAAATCTGACAAAAACAGAAAGTGTTTTGAGCTATCTTGTCCTCCCTTCACAGTTGCTCATTATGGAATGACCTACACTTTTCATGTCCTACATGACTCACATCCCTGTAGATTGTGTTTATTGAAAGCTGATAGTTACAAGCGCTGACAGTCCCCAGGTTTTATATACCAGGGAATTAAAATAAGAAGAATCTGACAAACAAAGACATTGTAAATAACACGAGACACCCTAACTAAACCTGTACACTGTATGAATGCAGAGGAAAATTAAGTTACTCTACTTTCAGAGGCTCTTTGTGGCTCTCAATTCCCATTGTATGAGTGCTATTAGAAGTGCAGGCACATAACTGCAGATACAATGTCAAAGTCATCCACATTATAACAAGGTTTCAGATGTTCCATAATGAAGACTTCATCAGAGAGTAAAAATTATTGGCTCCCCTGTTGATGACTTTTACAAAAATCTTAAAAAGTAGAAAGTTTGCCAGCTGGATTAATCTTCCTGTGTGCAGTCATTTATAAAGCTTTGAAATTTTAACCATTGGCAACAACGTTATAGCTGAAAAAACTCCAAGAATATCAGTTCGATGACAAACAATGGTCTGCTAAATAGAGACATGCTGTCCTGACAGCTCTGCTTCAGCTACATGGCATGATATGTGCCAGCAAAAGCAGAGAAGACATTTTGTAGCATCATAAAACGGCTTCCAAAAATGAGCACCCTGCAGCTCTTAGAAACTGCGTGAGAATCACCAAACGTCAGCCTCATGCTCAACAACATTCAATTTAATAAATGGATTTAAGAAAGTGAAGAGCGTAAGATGCTTCAGAATGCCCTTAAGACAACCATGATAATACTGAGTGCTTGCAAAAAAAAAAAAACCAAAACCCAAAAAAACCCACCAACCACAAACAAAAAACTACTGTTCACCATAAAAAAAGGGTAAAATTTTGTGTCTCATTTCTGTTCCCTGGGACCAATTAAGAGCATTCTGTCATTATTATTGTCAGCACTAGGAATAGTGTACGAACGATAATCAATATACAGACACATCCTAATATTGATGGTCAGAGGCCTGCACTGAAGACAAACCCACATTGTTCTTGCAGTTAATGTTGGGTTTTTTTCTGAAATGCTCTTTATTGAGACAGCTATTTACATTTATCCAAATCTAAATTAAAAAAATGGACAGTGGGCAAAAGGAGTATTTCTGTGTACCTGATCCGCAATGTGCTACAGAACTGGCTGGAGTAAAGTGGGAGAATTTTTTTGTCCTGGAAACTGTTGTGGAAATACTGTGTATCTTCTTATTCTCCCTCCCTTTCTTTTTCTTCTCCTTTCCCCCCACCTCCCATGGCTGTTCCAGCTCTGAGTGTGACAGGTGAGGTGAGATGTCAGCAGGCACAAAGACATCCCTGCACCAAATATTTCCTGGCTTATGCCAAACAGATACCAAAGTAGAAGAAACCTCAAGTACTCACTGAAGACACTGAGTTTCGGTAGCTTTTGCTAAGACTATTTTTTTTTTTTTTTTTTTTGCAACAGCACCCCTACTGCTAGAAAGGCAGGTAAGGTTTACTTGTCCCACAGAAGTCCATATCTGGTGTAAGCAGCAGTTTGTGATGAGAGCAACTCAGTTTTGAACTGAAGTTTTTTCACCCAGACAGCTCTACCAGGAATATTACAAAATGCTGTAATTCTATGATTCAATTAATTAAAGAAAAAGTAGCTGTACAAGTACTGAAAGGTTTTACCTTTGGCTAAAGTACAAGGGTGCTTGCCGGACCTCAGAGGTCTAGTTCTTTTACCATGAGTTTCCAATTAACTAATTGACATCAGTTTGTAGGAAAATCATGCCTCTTAATCCCTCAGTGAAATCGAAAGTGTAACATATCAGCAACCAAAAACTGAAATTGGTATCTGTTCTCTTTCATGGGCCTGAATTATACAGTAAAGAATATGAAAATATGGAAAGGATTGTTCTTTGAATATTCTCAGCAGTAAGTTCTTGTTCAAACACTTGGGATTTTGGTATCTCCCAACAGACCCAAAAGCACACATGGACTATGATAGAAAAATTCAAAGCCCTGTGTTTGGAAACAGGTTTTTACATACACAAACATTCATGTACAGAAAACTACAGTGTGTTTGAATGTCCCAGGGCTGTAAAATACACAGAATAGAAAGGCAGCCCTTTGATGGGCAAAAATCTGTTACTACATTGCAGAGATTACCCTGGAAGCTCTAATTCCTTATCTTGATTAAATAAATTAAACCACAGCTTTCACCAGACCTAAGATTTACTCTCAGGTTGTCACCATTTAGAGTTACGTGCTATTTCAGATGTTTTAAAGTGCATTCCTCTGCTGCTATAAATACGTGCACGTTGACGCAGAGAATCACCCATGGCACAGCAGACACAAGTTGCAACACAAGGCCGTAATCCTTCTGCAGCTGTGATCATTCACCCCGAGTTTCTCAGGCTCTGTGTACAGGGCTGAAACACTCAAATCAAGACTCATCAATGGCTCTTTCTTACTTACAAATGCTCTAAAGGCACTCAATGACCTAGTTTAAACTTAAAACTCATATTCCGCATAGATCAAACATAAAAGTGAACTTTTCTCCAAGTGTGACACATCAAAGAGAGCTTTCTGGGCAAAGAAGAATAAAAATAGAAAAACCTTATTAAATGCCTAACAACAAGGTAGAAAACATATAGATGGAGTTTATGCCTGATGGGAAAAAGAGCAGGAAGAAGGGGGTATGTAGGCTGAACCTAGTTTGAAGCCTGTGACACCAGAGCAAATGCAAAAGGTTTGTTTATCAGAATCTGCAGTTCACCAGAAGAGTTGGGGGGTCTGGGGAAAGAATGGCAGAGAGATTTATTTTAAATACAAACTGGATCAGGTGCCTGTCATTTTAAGATTGGAAGCAGGGGAGACAGGTCTGCAGTAGCTCAGGGGAAGAAAGTGTTTCAGGCAATTGGTGATTAATTGTGCTCTGCTATGCCACACCTCTTTCTATTAAACCTTAGATAGCCAAATCTGTTTCCTAATTGTTTTTGTTTCTCCATCTTCCTTTTGTCTTGCATAGGAGTAGGCAATTTCTATGCCATCAATATCTCATTAAGGGGCCTGTGATGTGAAATACCTCGTTTTGTTTTTAATTTTGTTTTCCAAGCTTTTTGCTACCTTTTATGACATGGCATTCTTCGTTTGCTTGCTGCGGTCCATTTATTCTCTGGCATTCCCTTTCCCTAGGTTATAGCTTTATTTGTTTTTTTGCCTGTTGGCACTCGAGGTGTATGTAAATTATGGTTACATGCTTCACCATCACTACCTATTGCTCTTCATTTCTCCTAATGACATTCTCATCTGAATGCCAGTGACCTGCTCAGCTTGTACATGTGTAGAAAACAACTTTAACTCATCTGTGAGGTCTCTTTTTATTTCTTTTTTTTCTCTCTCTTTCCTATTGCAGTTTGCCTCAGACTTGCATTCATGAGGTGAGGAATACAGATACATGCTTTCTGCCTAGGGCAAAATCCTGCTGCCACTAGTGCCAGCAGCAGCATAGAGGAAAAAGGAAGGGCATTCACACAAATAGCTAATCAAAGGGTTTTTAATGATACTCATTAGGAAAGAAATTCATTAACAAGCCAGCACAAGAACATTCCCTGAAGGGAGAGCGACGTTATTGGTCACATCAAAGTCCCCACCTGACTAACACCTTTATTGCTGTTAATAGTAAGGCCAAGTTAGCAGCAAAATCAGTTGCATTCAATTCCTGCTAAGGAAGAAGTCAGCAAAGCATGGTCACTGAAACTGGATCAGTTCCATTATTACTCATAAGAATGGCTTTTCAGCTTTAGCACTCACCACTGATACTTATGAATTAACACAGTTTTACATTTCTTACCTTTCACTCTCTCCCCTGCTCTTGCCCTCTCTACTTTTACTTGGGTACCCCTGCCTATGCGCACGCTGGAGCCCATGATGGCGGTGCACGTGCCCTCTCTGTGCCCCAGTCCCATGGCACTGCGAACCTCGCCTGGATGGATGTAGCGCCCCTTTCAGAGCAGAGGTCTGCAGAAAGCAAACCCTCGTGAGGCGCAGTGGGGAGCCGTGCTGAGCTGCGGGCAGACCCTTCACCCAGACACGGCACCAATCTGGGCACACCGCCGCTTACACCTCCGACCTCAGCACGTCAGAGCTGCTTCCAACTTGCAGGCATATGACTGCCTTTTTTATGCTCACACCATTACTTACCTATGAAAGGGACTCTCTTTTTTCTGCCAACTCATTGCTAGAAATTAGTATTGCTATCTTGGGACGCCCGTTTGCTCTGTAAAAATTAAGTTTTTAAATAGACTGAACCAGAAATCTCACTTTTATTGCACTGCCCTGATACAGTAGAGCTCAGTTATTAGAACAAATTGGTGCAAGCCCCTTCGTGGTTGTTATACCCACATAATTACTACAGGCTGATACCGAAACCATGCTTCACTCTCATGCTTAGATTAGAGATCTCCATTTTGCAAGGACAGAGCAAGTTCTATTATACATTTTACTGCCAAAGGAGGTCAATTAAGTTTAATTGGTTCTAATTAGCACTTGCTCAAGCTGTTATATTCTTTACCTGCATCCGAGAGGCTCTCCAAGTGATGCACAATGGATTCCTGCTTTTGCACACAAACGAGAATTACTAATGGCATCCTTGAAGGCAAAAGATGCACAGATCAGCATAAATGGGGAACAAATATCAGCACAAATAGTAGCAGACCTTTTTAGAAAAAAAACACAAACATTTCATCCCCATCTGGCTTTGATCAATTGAACTGAATGCAACCATGCACCTTGCTGTTGAAAGTTGTAACAAGGAAAATACACAAATGTAATTATTCTCTACGGTAACTTCTATACAGCTGACAGGTAAGTACTGGAGAATGGGAGAGGTGCAGGGAGCGTGTAGCAGCTCTGAAAAAATAAATTGTTCATTTCAGTGGTAGCTCAGACAAAATACCAAGAAAAGGAAAAAAAGCCTCACACCAAAAAAAACCCCCAAAAAAAAACCCTCAAAAAAACCCCAACCAAACCCAAACATGTATATCTGAAATGCTTTTTTTTTTTTGATTTTTGACAATTGTTTTAAAAGGTTTGTGTTTAAGTGACAGGTTTGAGTATTTGGCTTTTTTTTTTTTTCTTTTTTCTATGCTGCAGAGAGAGGAACATCCTCACTTGCCTAAACATCAGCATAAGACATTTCAGTTCTCAGGATATGGTGAGAAGTCAGAATCGAACTCAGAATGGTCTCAGGCTGAACAAGGAGTCACAGGCCAGAAGAGATGCTGCAATGCTGAGGTACACTCTAGGAAATTGTTTTCTGCAGGGGTCTTCATGGATGGATCCACAGAGTTAAATAAAGGCAAGCTGGGGAACAGAGTTAAATAAAGGCAAGCTGGGGAGCAATCTAGTCCTCACATTAACACTGGAGCTCTGAGCTAGCTCTCTCCATATCCCCAGTCCACATTTACAGCACGTAGGCAAGGCCCTGCATCTCCTCTGGGTCCCATGAGATGTCTCTTAAGTCATACCTGTTATTTTGGGTGGAGGAGTGGTTGGCAGGGCAAAAGGTCAGTCTGAAGCAGAAGCAGGGAAGGAGCTGGGAACAACAGAGTAATGTTTGGGACCACTGCCCTACTGTGTTCCCCTCTCAACTAACAGGGCATATATCCAGCCACACAATGTCATGCAGGGTGCTACATGTCCCCCAGCATCACTGCACCTCTTCTTCTCTTGCACCCCCATGCCAGGCACCCCAGATCCAGGGGACAGCAGCAGCATTGAGTACACAGCACAGGGACAAAGTGGTCCCAAAACGTGAGACTTGCCTGACCTAGTGATCCCAATGTGAACCACCACAACACAACTCATCCAAGACCTTCTCTGCCTTGAAAAAATCCATCCTCGGCGAAGCACCCTGCCTCTACACAGGGGATGCCTGGCAGGGTGCCTAGCGGAGGTATCCGCTCAAACCTGCTGAGCCTGAAGCCACCTGTGCTTCCCAGCTGGAGACTGCTGGGATGCAAGCAGCCAGGGCTGAGGGCTCGTACAGTCTGAGCATCTCCAGTCCCACCAGCTTGGATTAACCACACATTTAAAGTACCCCATTTAGTATCCCAGGATCTAGGCCTCCTGTGGACTTTGGATAACTTATTTTGGCATGGAAACCGGAAGTGATGAAGCTCACACATATTATAAACAATTCAGACTACAGGTGAAACTGTAGTGGACTTGGCTGATTCTAAAGCAATGTATGTGTTCCTTTTCGTACTACTCTTCGCTATCTTTCCTGCTGTTTGAATGTAGCTCCTAAATGAATTGTCCATTGCCCACATGGTTTTAAAATATAATTTATTTTTAGCTAATGTGTTCCTGATAGACAGAACAAAACATGTTAAAAGAATAAAAACAAAATTAAAAAAATCTTCCCCTCCGCAAAAAAAGTTCCCCCCAATATTTATAAAAGAAGGCCAACTTGTTTTCTTCTAGTTTGCCTACTAAATCTCCACAAGGCCATTGATCATAAAAAACCCAAACTGCATAAATTGTAGAAAAGGCAAAGAGGCTGCCTATATTTTTTAAAAAAAGAAAACGTTCCTACCAGCATCTCCCTCAACACGACTACCTTTCCTCTCTCGGTTGTGAGGACTCGTTCTCAGCCCTAGTACACACCTCTTCTCCTGGCTGGCAACGTACAGGCTGAGGAGGCAAGCGTAAGCCACCGTATTATTATTTCAAACAGTCATGTCTTCCTTTTGCATTGGTGCATAGTTAAATCATTATATTTAAACCACTCCATGCTCCTTTTCTTCTGTACTTTTCCCAAGGAACGGTGTTTCTGTTGGATTCCAGGTGACAACCAAGTTACTCGAAGGATTTACTGACTGGGATAAGGACTTGAGAAATAACGAATACGGAATGTCGGCTGTTTGCATCACTGAAATGGCTGCCCATACAGCAATACACCACTGAAGCACATGTAACAATTTATTATTTGGTCCTTCAGCCCTCTTGTATTTAAAATTGAGCATATAGGAAATGCAAAGATTGAGAAAAATTGACCTAGCATCTATCTTTACTTTCTGGGGATATTCTGTACTGGCTGGGCAGTAGCTCCAGCAGTACAGGACCCCAAGCCCAAGGGTTCAGACCCGCTGAACACGGGTTTTACACGTCCACTACTTTACAGGCTTTAAGCAAAGTAAGCTGTGCACTTGCATTCCTTACTGTGCCTTGGGATGGTATGTCTACAAACAGAGGATGTATCACTAGAATAGCTGTATCAGTGTAATTCCATTGGTACAACTATTCCCAAAATAGAACCTTAAACAGAAATCCCTATGACAGGCAAAGTTTACCACTGGCCTATTTATACGACAGCTGTTAGCTTAGTTCAAAAATCAGCGTATAAAATGTTCCTTGTTACTGTAAGTGGACAGTGATGATTATAGCTCAGTCTATGTTATTATTGCCTGATTTTCCCAGTTTGGGTTTTCACATATTGACTCCTTACTCAAGGTCTTTTAACATAGATTTGAAATGTGAATATGTTTTATTTTTCCCCAGTAAATATACAATACACACTTCAACAGTACTATTAACCAACTTTTTTATGCCAATTGAACTTTGCTGCACTAACAATACCAATGAAACACATTAAGAGGTCATACTTTTTCGTGAACAAACTGTAGCTAATAAACAGTTTTTTAAAAAAACAAATTAAAAAAACAATTCTAAGTGCTGCCACAACATCCCTTTTCCTTAAACACATTATTCACAATAAATGTTTTCATTTTTTAAAAAAAAAGAAGAATACTTCTTTTAAAATAGTAAATTAAATGGCATTTTAAAAAATATGTACTGTGGTTCATTGGAAGTACACTGTATAGAAAAGAGAGAAAGAAAAAAAAGAAGAGACATCACCTTTAAGATAATGGAGACACTTTGCGATACACAACACCTTATGTAATATTGTAAGCAAATTATTAATGAACAAAAATGTACAGAAGCAGATGGACAAGTTAGTGAATATCATGGTACTGCACAGCTTTAATACTGACACACATTTACTTTCCAGTGGAATAGATAAAACACGTATTTAAAAGTAATTGGGATGGCTTTATCAACGTCTAATGATACTGAATTTTGAATAGAATATAGTGAGTAAGGTGTTCCACCAAAGCTCAGCACAAGCTTTCGGATTAAAAGAAACAAAAAATCTACAGTGACTGAGTTAAACATTTTCCAGAGAATTAAATTTGAATTTTACCCTGAATAGTCTTTCTTGATATGATAATATCAAAATAAAAACCATACATATCTAAATACGATGACTTCTTTATCTTGCTTGAACATTTTTGCACATTTTTACGTAATGGTTTTAACTATAATGGTTTAACAAGCAGGAAAATTACACATACTCACTGGTCACATATATAAGTAAATGCATACATTTTTTTCTCAACTTTTTTGGTTTGTAACCTGCTAAATAACAGTCTAGACCTTAAGGAAGTCAACTAGCATTTTTTTTCAGTAGTGCTGAGTTATAGTTGATGGCTGTAGTGTTTTATCTTATCATGGAACAAGTTAGTGAAATGGAAAGCAACACATATTTAGCATTGTAATTTACTTTTCTAAAATTCTGCCTTTACTAGAAGTGTTCTTAATACTGGTGAGCTCCAAGGCAATATATAAAACAACATAGACTGGTTATACGAAAAGGGTATTCAAATGGAAACTTGTGTTCAATGTCAGATAACTAACAGAAATAAGCTGTAGGATGCAATATTTAAAATAAGCATCAAATGAGTGGGCTATTCACATACAATATTCTAAGAAAAGTTTGACAATTTACTCGTTCAGATTTGAAAAGTACACAAGATTTGGACAAAGTCATGAAAACTAATGAAGAGACAGGATGCTGTCATTAATGTCCACTTACAGAGTTTGATTTATTCAAGAAGTGTATAAACATGCATTACTTCCTCATCATAGTAGGGTTTGTAGCCACTCACTAAAACACAGATCAAAGATTTTCTTTGCTTATATCCAAATTTTTGGATGTATTGTATTGCCAGAAATGTACTTAATACAAGTCCAAAAATAATTTGACCACTGCTTTCCTTCCAAATACTAAACATTTTACTAGAAATTTAGTGGATCCAGCTTCAGCTCTCACAGACTTCAGGTAACAGAACACAAAGGTTTGTTTAGACTGCATCAAAACAATTAATGTCATGAATTTCAGTGGTGCAGCTCTATCCTCTATTGTACTGTACATGTATTGGAAAGATGAAATACAATACTCTGACGTTTCAATTTTTTGGAAGCAGCCTGAATATGTCTTAATAATAAATTGCATCCTTAACTACTTACTAGGTATTCCTTGAGTTTATATTGTTTGTTTCTCCTGGGAAATCTGTGTCTTATATTTTAGTTTGGAGAAATTAATAGTAATAATTCTTTTAAAACTGCAATATAAAAACTGCTTTAGTGAAACACCTTAAGTTCTTTTGTTTGTAGCAAGGGTTTTTTTTCTCTTCCCCTTTACTTAGTGGCATGGGATGGCTAAAAACAGATACTAAGGGCATTATTCTAGTGAAAGGATCTAAGCCATCTCATGCTACTATTAATTTTCACATCCACCCTTTAATCCCACACTTCCAACTTTTGACCTCTTCTTAAATAGGAAAAGCAACTATGTTGCTTGCTTCGATAAGACTTAAATCTGTCGCTAATGTCTTCACTGACATCAGTTTTGCCTGTCACTTCCTCATTTCTACACCCCAATGGAAAACCATCTAACATACTCCTTTACATCCAGCATTATCCAAAGTAGCTTACAGTACGTAAACCTTCACACATTCAGTCTCTTTTTTTCTTCATGTCATGAGGAGTAGAGTTTTGTGCTTATCACCAAATAAAATTGCAGTGCAAACTTTAAACATAAAAGTTACACAATTAAAAGTTAATATATGGCACCACAGCCTATTAATTCACATATAGTACAACAGACCAATAAAAACAGACATGAATATGAACATAGCTAAAAAGAAGGTGAGCTTGCATAGCAATGCATCAAAAGAAATTATATACAGAAGGAAATCCTTTTCATCCTGGAGGGTGATCTTTTTTTTTTTCTTTCTTTGTTATATACTCCTGACAAGGAATAGTTTAAGGTGGATGGTGTATTAAAGAGAAGAACACAAGTAAAGTATCTGTGGGATATGTGTGGCTGTGTGTCTTTACATTGCATTTACAGTTCTTTTAATAGTACATAAATAAAGAAAATGTTCATTGCACTGTTTAGTGTCATCACTTCCATGAGTTCAGACCTGATGGTCCATCAGAGCAGCTTGCAATGTGTCTTCTCAACTACTCTATAGAGAGAAACAAAGAGAAAGATATTATAATAAGGAGAAAAAAATACAGAAAACAAAGCCTATGGCAATATTACTGCAGCACAGGATGAATATCCATTAGGTTGGGAAAAGAGAGTTAATTGCTTCTAGGCTGAAAAGTGGTGGATGCTAAAATTCAGCATCTGACATAGCACAAGCAGGATTTGTGGATCACCATTAGCTCTCCTACGAGCTACTGGGCAGTAACTATCAGGCGGTACTGAGGGTCTGTATGACTGCTGCAAACAGGAGGCAGACATGTCAACAGCGACATTGCTTGCACTAGTAAATATACCAGTATGCCTGAGCTGGTTGGGATGTTGATGTATGACTTCAAACAACAGAATCAAACCTTTTGGCATATAGTACTACATCACATGCACAGCATTAACATGGTTTTATACAAGGTTTAACAGATAATGAGAGACAATAAAAAAAATGTTTGGAAAATAATTCCCCTGGCCAGGGAAGTTGAGGAAAGAGTTGAGATATACAACTGAAAAAACTGGGCTACACAGCTGAAAAAACAGGACCTCCATCTAAGGTCAAAAAGAGCAGCATACTGCTCACCAAGCAGCACAAAGTTAAGGAGAAGACATCACAAGCTTGCCACCATGCCCAACAAACTCAGCACACTTTTCATTCACACCCCTGAGGAAAACTGCCAATGGCATTTCCAAGACAAACACACTACACTGCCAAAAAAATTCTAAATTACTGGAATTTTTTTTCAATTTTCCCAGTGTTTTGCTAGCATTACACATTGAAAGATGTACTATGTAGGTAACTTTGGCATGGCTCACACAGGTTTGAACTGATGCAAACCAAAGAACAGAATTTCATTTGTTTGTCATCACAGGCAAAACACCTCACAAGGCAAAAAGATCTGGGTAAAATATAATCTGATTCTCACAGACAATTTCCTCCTCTCTTCACAAGACATTTATATTTTTCTCTTTTTGTCTGAGAGTTTGAACTGTAGCTAGAGATAAACTTACATAATTCACCAGTAAACTGTCCTTGACTGTTTGATCCCACATAGCCCACATCGAGAAGGTCACTGGCATTGCGTTGGTGACCTCCTCGCAAGACTTCACCTTTTCTAGGTCCGGTCGATCCTTTTGAAGAAGCTGTTCCTGAAGAGCTGTGGCCGCCAGGGGATGGGAAGTTGGGTTTACTGTATGGTACGAGTGCCTCTTCTAGAAAAGCCAAGCAAAGCAAAACAAAATAAATACCAGATAAATTCCTATAAACAGCTATTTCTATATGGACATCAACTTAATTCCTGCTTTCAGATATGTGTCATTTGTCTTGCTTTTATAGCATGGAAGTTTTACTTAAGAAAATACACAACTCGGTGTTATCACCCATAGACAAAGAAACCAGCATGAACTTAATCTTGCTTTCATGTAAACACATAACTTAACTTGTATTAATTATAAAAAGTCTAGATTCATTATGAAGCATTAGATCAGGGATCATAGATACTTTAATAAAAATAGATGCACATACAATTTCCAAAACAATACAGCTATGATTAGATTTTTGCTTTAAGCCTACATGAATGTGCTTTTCCTTCTTCTTTATCTTAAATTATGGTAACATTACCTCGATCAATTTAGATAAAGAATTACAGTATCAGCTAATTTAATTAGCTTCCAGCAGCTCAGTAATTTCTAACGATGCAAAGTACACTGAAGATTTTTTAAACCGGTTGTGAATTACATTGGAAAATATTCTATTATACATAATACTAGTAGCTGTAATATTTGGGGTGAGTAAATCTTCCTGCAGCTTGTTTCATGTTCCATTATGAGAAAAAGGCTTACTTTTGCTCACTTGGCCTCTTTGTGAAGACCTGTAATAATGAACTGCTTTTGAGCAGAGGATTAATACCAACAAAGCAGAGGACTGTATGTCTTCATACAGCATGAAGTAAAACAAGACATCACATCTGACTAGTTTCCAGGAGATACAGTTGTAATAATCCTAACCTAAGAAATAAAACAGCAGTACCAAAGTAACACCGAAATAGAAGCACTATTTTATTACTTTGCTGTGTATGATCCACTTCTGTCTCAGAACCTGAAGAAAGAGACCTTGCTAAATATAGTTGGGTTCAAGAAAGAGTATGAGGACATGTGCTTAACCTC
The DNA here is from genome assembly GCF_000690775.1 of Eurypyga helias. Lineage (NCBI taxonomy): Eukaryota > Metazoa > Chordata > Aves > Eurypygiformes > Eurypygidae > Eurypyga > Eurypyga helias. The sequence goes on from NW_010224090.1 coordinate 78,483, forward strand.
AAACACAGGAATTGCCCCTTCTGAAATCAGTGGAAATTGATTCAATCCTGCTTGAATCTTACATTTTTTAAAGTGAATCTGGGCTGAAAGCTGGTGGTGGTTTTTTGTTTGATTGTTTTAAATTTTGCTTTTCCTGTTGTCTCCTCTTTTAAACATTCAGATGAGGGGAAACAGACTTTCTTGGACAGAGGGCAGGCACGCAGAAAGAGAAGTAAGTGTGGAAGGTTGGAAAAAAAGAGGAGATAAAAATGCTTTTATTCACAATCCTGAAGCCTTTGCAAAGGCTGCAGCAGAGGCATAATTAACTTAGGGAAGTGCTAAATGAGCACAAATTTGTGGAAAGAATCCAGGATTTCATTCTTTGTGCCTACTGCTGCAAGCGAGTAGGGCATGGGAATTCCCCACGTGACCGGCTATTGAGCAGAACCTGTTTGTAAGGTAAATCTGTTACAGAAGAGGGCAGGCAGCTGACTTCTTCCTCTGCCGACATCTCTCTCTGGCACTGCCCAAGGGACCAGAATATTTGTGCTGCAGGACGTAAGGGCATTATGAGTGTTCTGTGTTATGACCATGTGCTGTCCTTGTTGAAATATAAAGAAATGCTTAAAAGACATAGTAAAATGGCATTTAACAGCCATAGCCTCCTAAATTATGTTACCTGCTCTTCATATATCAAGCCCTAACAATAGAATCAGATGCAAACCTGGTTTCCAAAGGCTGGCTAAAATATGGAACAGCTTGCATTAAGGCAGCAATAAAGCAAGCAGCATAAATCAGTTCAGCAGAAAGCTGGATACATTTTTAAAGGACGGAAAGAAAAGTCACTAGCATTGCAAAAGAGTTTGGAGATGACATATATGGTCAATTGATTTGTTTTTCTAGTTTGTGGACTCAGGATAAGGCCTCCTTCGGGTTCAATGAAATATTGAGAAAAAACGACCATGAATAAATATAAAGTGCATTATCATTATAGAGCATATGGTGTGTTAAATTATCTGTTGTGCCCTCAGAAATAAATGCAATACATAAAATAAGCAATTGTGACATAAAATAAAGGCTAAGTTTCTCACAACATTCTAGCATATGAAAGGTAGTTGCCTCAAGTCCTTAGAATAGGCTCACATTTATTAAACACTTAAAACAGTGCCCTATGACTCAGGCCTGCAAAGAATATGGGATGTCTTTCTCTCAAGCCTTTAATTTGAAACTGTAATTCTAGCCCTCGTGGAATCAGGATATTTGTGTGTAACGATGTTCCTATACCCCATGAGATAACCAGAAGGTGTTTAATATTATCAGAAGTATTGTAACTTGACCTATGACTAATTTCTTTACAGGAGTAGCTGAGAATATCATATCTGATGTGCTGTAACTGTGATTCCACAATGAAGCAATTGGCAGCAACTCAGTGATCTTGTTTATACTGAAAGCAAAGAGCGTAAACATGGTTCCCAGAATTAGGTATTTTTATTCTATTCAACTTCAAACCAAAGGTCTTGCTTCCAAAATTTCACTCACAGTTTGATAATGTCTGCAGGAAGCCTTCTAAGCAGCAAAATAGCTATTTTCTGGAAGCTGATTACTAATAATAACTCTTTTATGAAATATATTGAAAACTGGGACAGAATAGATTTCCAGAGGTCTTTGTCATTAATAAAGGAAAAGGTAAGAAGAAGAATTAATATTACTAAAAGCCCCAAATTTAGTAATTTAAACAAGCAACAGACATAAAAGTAGCCTTTTCCTTAATTCTACCAGAGAAAGCAATACAGAGCAAGAAAACTGTAGTGCAAGAAGCTGGGATGAGAAGGCAGACAGACAGATATGAGGCTCTGGCCCACCTTGTGCACAACCTTTATGAATCCCTCACATCAGGGTAAAACTATTATCTCCTAGAGGAAGCCTTCATCATGCATAAAGAATATGCAATTGCTGTGGTCATCCTGATTTTGACAAGAACAAGATACCTGTAGTCACTCCGGCCCTACATTCAATGCTGGTGTAGGGCACTGGATGTGTCAAGATCAAGTTCTTTTATTTAAGGACAGATCAATGCAAGTCCTGCAGGATGAGAATTTTACTACTGTATACCCTCTGTATCACAGAATAACTGACAATTTCTATTTGTACACTTATGAAGCAAGGGAAAAAGAGAGGAGTTCTTGTTAACCAGGTCAGAGAAGCATCCTTAATAAAAATTAACAAAGAAATGAGATGTATAAATTAATTTTAGCCTATTTTCTAGTGTTAGTACATCTTGTACATTGTAATTAAAACTGCCATTTCACCAAGTAGCATGAATTTCACACACTATTTTTAAACTGCAACTTCACATCCTAATTTCACAACATGAACAACCACTCCTTTATGAAACTGACAGATTAGGGGGTTTTAATGGTACCATTATCATTATATTTTAAAATATGGATTGTATTTAAAATGTTTACATTTTAAATATGAGTATCAATATTTCCTAAGAGGACTTTGTTCAGTAAATCCTGCCCCTGTGACAGGTTTGCCTGCATACTATTATTTTTTTTATTAGAATGTCATTGATATTAGTGTTCTAAATTAACAAGGAGAATTAATAGTAGAATAAAATCAAGAAAAACATGGATAATATGAGTACCTTCAGTGTTACTGTGGGAACTGCATACATACTTAAAAAAAAAAAGAGAGCTCCATGTACACTGTTATTTTTTTTAATCTTCTTAATTGTCCTCTTGTATCACTCTAATCAGCACTGGGATAACATGTGATTAGTGGGTTAAAGAAAATACCCTACTAAGGGGACCTGAAACAGCAGCTTTTACTTGAGGTCAGGCTGAGAGGAGGAATCTGAGCCTATTGTAGAACTACAACTCTGGCTCAGCATCGCCTCCTGCACACATTTTTACAGACTTGAAATCCATTTAGGAGATAAAGTCAGCACTCAGCAATGAGCAGGTCTGGTATAAAGGGGAAAAGCTTCACTGTCATCTTGCTGGGCCTGAGATGGATGTTACTTTGTCATACGCTGGCATAAGGAGAAGACAGTGTCTTAAATACAGCTGGAAGGCAGGTCAGTAGCCCAGAGGGATCAGCCTTCTTGCAGACATGCAAAAACAACTGCTGTCAATTTAGAAGCAGGCTGAAAGAACCAGAAAATACGGCCCTATATGTACAAATAAATACTTCTAACAGAATATAGCCTAAAAATCTGTTTCTCCTTCCCTACCTGTTTGAAACTGTCCCTGTTTTTTCCACTGCTATGCTCGACAACATTATTTACTGCCAAAACACTAAAGAACGCACCGAGTTAGGTGCCAATGGGATTTGATTATTGCAGGAGGGCAAATACTTGGACCACAAGCTCTCATTTCACTTCGCCTTTTCTATTTTCCAGCCTCAGCCTCACCAATTCTGGCACAGAGGGGCGTGAGGTGACCCTCTATTCCTGCCAGATAGAGACCCTCTGCTGAGAAGCGTCAAGAAGCCGTCTGCATTGCCTCGGCTGGTGCAGCGCGCACACACCTGATCCGAAGGCTTGTTTGTGTTGGCCTTTCCTGAAATCCTCTTGGCGGTCTGTAGAGCTTATCCACTCCTGGGTTTGCCGCTGCCACTCTAGTGACGTTCTAGCTTGCCGGTCCAGGGAGCTCTTTGTTTCATCTATGTTCGGTGCATGCTGCCTCTCAAGAGAGCTTCCTTTCCTCTCTGCCGAGCCTCCGCGCTGGCCGGGGACTATCTGCTGCCTTAAACCCTGACCAGGGGGCGGGTCGGGTGGTGGTGGAAGATCTAAAAAACGTGAATAAGATTTAGATGAACTAATATTTTAATTGAAACAGAAGGTCTATTTGATGCTGAAAAGAAAAGTCCCTGGCAACGGGCACGGACCACTTCATTTGCTGATTTTAAAAGGAAGAAATTTCAGGTTAATCAGAAACGTATTTTTCCCTTCTGCTAGTTTTTCACTCGAGTTACTGTGTTGCTCGCCCTTTCTAACTTCTATTAAAATCAATAGACTCTGAGCCCTGACTTAGATTTCTGAGCATGGGATTTATTTTCTGTGGTGTATGTTCCATCTGGCTCTTTCAGTAACACCATGCAACTAAGAAAGGTTATGAAAAACTGGTCTGTGCCAGTTGATAGAGTAATTTCCCCCTATGATTTTGGGCCTTGCTTCATCACCCCTATTTTTGGGCTTCACTTTCAGCTCGAGGCTTAAACTTAAAATCTAAATAAACAACTTTATCAAAATGCATAAAATTGCACAAAATTTTGGGGGAAAATTATTCAGAAAATCTACTGTCATTGAAAAAGCATCAACACACCCATGAAAAGTACATGTTTAAATAGGACCAGCAAACAACAGGTGAGCATTTCATTCAAGCACTGTTTGAAAGTTCAGTCAAGAGCTAGAGACTTCACCGACAAGAGGATGGTCACCCTTAAGTTTAGCAGTCTTGCAGATATAAATAATTAAAAAATAATTTCACCTGAACACTGAAAGACGCTTGTCTGGTCTCTAGCAACTGTAGTCCTTTCCAAGTTTATCACTTGGACCACTAAGATGCTTGCAGAATTGAAGATCTAGCTTCTAATAACATTTGCAGAGGCAAAAGTGCATTTTGTTTATTAGTCCCTGACCCAAGGTAATTATAGAATCTGGATAACTATAATTCTAAATGTAAGATTTTCCAGAAAACTTTACGACAGACTGACAGTAGTCCAGAAAAGCCTCAGATTATTTGGGGGAAAAAAAAATCAGAAAAGGGAAGTGCCTTTATTATTGTAATGAAAACTTTCACATATAAGATACCTGTTTTATATAAGGAACACTTGTTAATTCTGGCTTTCAGCAATGCATAGCGCATATAAATCTGTGCAGACCCACCAACTTCACTAAACCTACGCTGGTTTACACTACATACGGGTCTCTCCCACTTTCCAGTCTTTTGTACCTTATAGTGTTGTCAAGGTTTGTCAAGGAATTTAACCTGACTCAATAAAAGGCACGGAAAAGTAAAGCTTTGCTTTTCTTGCAGGTAAGTCTGATGCTTATAACTCTACTGAAGCTGAAGTTAATTTTATAAATTGGTGAGGAGGCCTGTGGAGTGAATTTATTTCTAATGCTGTAATCCAGCTGTATATAATGCTACACAGGTTTTTTTTTTCATGTCCTTGTTGTTAGAGGTGATACTTTTACGTCGTATGTGGGGCAGAAATGCTTCCAAAGTTGCTGAGATGTCATTCCAGTCAACATTGTCTCTTACAGATAAACGAGGACATGAGGGTTATTCGTGTCTACAAGGGAAAGGAGTTGTATCTGATGCTTCTCCTGTACCACTGTTCACAGCTGAAGTGCTATACCCCAGATTAAGATATCTATCTTCTGGCTAGAACAGCCTTATAATAATCTGTCAGTGAGCTTGGTGTATGCTTTATGTTCAGCACTAATTTATTTGAGAATTTTTTAGTTATGAATATAGATGTGACCTTTCATGACAATGACTATACTTGAGTTACTGTAGGTGGAAGCAGGAGGTTATGGGAGCTTGCCAATGTTAAAATTGCTTTATAGTGTTGGCTTCCAAAATGGCATTTCTTATAATTGATTTTATTGCAATCATAACCAGTTAATGTACAGAACCACAACACTGGCATCTGCTTATGCAATCTGAAATAGAGATTACTGAAGTTCAGATTTATAAGCACTTTATGGAGATGCATTGAATCCAATAAACACTGTCATAACATGACATCTGACAGTGCAATCTTCCAAGATAAAATATTTGCCGTTCAATATAAACAAAATTTTTAGAGTAGTATCATAGCAAAAAAAAAAAGTTTAAATTATTGCAGTACTAAACTTCTTAACATAGAACACTCTTCTTCAGAAATTGCCATCTAATAGTTCCTATTACTTAGATACCGAGAAGGAAAGAAGGTTTGTACTTAAACCATACCGCATGTTCTACAGCTAATTGCAACTCCTGGAATTACTTCAGACTTAATGCAGCTGATCTGTTAACCTGACCCTTGCTTTTCTCCATCCAGAAAATGGGCATAATGATTGTCTGATGCATGTAAGTGAAATGGGAAATCATGTTTGTAAAGTTCTTTGGGTGTTTTAGACCTGTGGATGAATTGAAATAAAAATAAAATTTAGCTTCTGATGAAGCTTCACATGATTCTAGAATTACAGGGACTATGGAATTAATGCAAGCTGGCCCCCACCTGAGCACAGACTTACTGAACTGTGCTTAGATGTGTCTGAGAAGATCTGTAAGAACCGTTACTAATTCCAGCCAACCATCACCTGACTAAACCTTGTGCTTTTTCACCTTCTTACTCAGATTGATTGTCACAGTAACACCTACCTTTCCTTTTTAATAAAAGAAACTGGAAGAGAGCTTCGTTTGGAAATGTGGCTTTTTATTTGCTTTACAATTTAAATCCTGTAGTGAAAATTTGCCTTGGGTAAAGGACTAAATATGGTCTGTTATCTTGCCTGGGCATATATAAAGACCCCCTGCATCTGGAGTCACAAGTTTCCTCCTCCAGTGCCACACAGCAGAGTCTTGCTCCTCCTCTCCTCTCACTTCGCTGCCAAACATGCCTTTATGTTAGTGTGCACGTCTCCACACACACCTGTGAATATGCATATTCTTATGGAGCACCTCTCCTTTGATGAAAGGCTGAGAGAATTGGGCTTCTCCAGCCTGCAGAAGGCTCTGCAGAGACCTTATTGCAGCCTTCCAGTATCTGAAGGGGGCTACAAGGAAGCTGGAGGGGACTTTTCACAAGGGCCTGTAGTGACAGAACAAGGGGTAACGGGTTTAAATTGAAAGCGGGGAGGTTTAGAATGGATATCAGGAAGGAATTCTTCCTGGAGAGGGTGGTTGGACACTGGAACAGGTTGCCCAGAGAAGCTGTGGATGCCCCATCCCTGGATGTCTTCAAGGCCAGGCTGGATGAGGCTTTGAGCAACCTGGTCTAGTTCTAGTGGAGGGTTCCCCTGCCCATGGCAGGGGGGTTGGAACTAGATGGTCTTTAAGGTCCCTTCCTACCCAAACCATTCTATGATTCTATATACCTGATGGTTAATGGTTGGCATTTGGGCTGCTAGTAGAGGGGTAACAGAGACCAGACAAGTTAGTAGTCTCAGTTCTTAATAGGCAGATGCTACCATATAAAAGCAAGCCACCTCATTCCATCATGTTAATCACTTCAGAGAAGTTTTGAATCTAGAAATTTAGGAAGTTCAGCCGGTTTTTCAGTGAGGATACCCAGAGTGGTATCACTGATTATCACTGTACTTCCATCTAAATGACGTGTATCTTGCAGGTGCCCGGTAAAACGCCCACATTGAGCTAGTAACTTACTAGGCCAGTGGGATGTCATCCAGAGTACCACTTGCAGCTTCTAATGGCAGAATTATCCAACTTGCAAGGCAATTTATAAGTGCATTGGTGAGGAGGCGATACTCTTAATGATTTAGTAATGGAGTGATTGTGATTGAGAAGCTGTAGGACATCGGAGGGCCTGATAAGAAGCAGATGGATGTTTGGACTGGGATTAATCCTGCCCTTCTTTAGAAGGCAAAGCATTGGCTAAATGATCCTGGCACCAGTCAAGCTTTGGCACAGCCTCTCATTATTAAGCGGAAAAAGCAGCAAGTTACAGAACCAACAGGTATAAGGATACCCCTTTCTACCTGAGCCAGTGATTTGTTTTCCTAGGGGTGATAACTACTGCAACATTTAATAAGCTTCTGAACCACTTTCTAGCATCAGAAGCTAAGCATGTTCTCTACAGTGATCTACCTCAGCAAAAATTTGTAATACACAATAGCAAGTCAGTAGCAAAACTAATAGAAAACCTAAGTTCCAGTTCTTCTTTCTAACCCCTAACTGTACTTCCCTTCTGCTTTCTCTTTGGGTTTCTTAAACATCATACTGAACTAAGGAAGCGCTTTTAACCTCAGTCATGCAGTTAACATGTCACCAGCTATGTGACAGAGTCCACTGTTTTGCAATTCATTAATACATGGTTTCCAAGAAAACAAGTAATTTTTGAACACTAGAACTAAAAAACTCCCTTTTGTTTTACTATAGTGGACTGTGAGCTCAGAATGAAGGTTTTTCACTCGAGAGATTCGTTAAGGTATTCTTCCTCTCTGGAGTTGCTGTTGTCTCCATGGTCTTTAGGATGGGGAGGCTAAAAATGAAGCTGTACAGGAAGATAAATATGAAGGCTCAATCTAGAGGCAGTCTCCAGAGGATTCTGAAGAAGCAGGTGTTTAGGGGATTTGTACAGAGTGCTGTCAAAAGTAAGGAAGAAGCTGTACCTTCAGTGCTTACATAGCCAGGGATCAGCATGTTACGTGTTGAATATACAGTTCCTTTGGTCTTTTGCACAGTCCCAGGTGGTTACAGTTAACAAGGGGAAGGTGCTCAAGAAGTGTAGCGGAAAGGGCAGAGAAAGGACATGGCTGGAGCTTACTTGGTTAACAAAAATTTAATATGACAGCTATCCAGTATGTGATGAGATTTAAAACATAGGACTCATCCAGCTTGGGAGTTTGAAGATGACTGACAAACCATGTTCTCCTATGACAAATCCAAGAGGGAGCAGTTTTAAGGGACTGGATTGAAGACATCTCAAAACCAGGAGAAAAATGTATAGTGATTCTTGCCACTGAAATTAGGATGGGCTGGGCCTGAAGAGACTGTCCTGGATTAGGGCTCAGAATTGCTGGATCTATCCCAGGTTCTCCTACTTGCTTTCTCTAACCATAGCTTAAGCACAGGGGTATTGTCTCTTTATAAAGTTCACTGCAATATTCCACACAAAGCACAGAGTTACCATTTTTAATTTCTGCATACCAGAGGTTCCTAAACTAAGTTTATTTACATACACACAGGTGGCAGCACCAATCTTCAGCTTCCTTAACCAACAAATATGCTTTTGCAAATATAGCTATGACTCAGACTCGCCATTACACTTTAATGACTCATATTCCGTAAGAGATGAAGTGAAAAAACTGTACAATTTGTGTGTGTTTGTTCCTGTGGTAAGAGAGGATGGGAAAGGATCCTTTATTACTCCAGGACATTATAAATTTTTGGAACATATAGTAAGCACTTTAACTAAGTCTATAACAGAAGAATGTTAAGGTAACAGAGTCCAAAAGCTGTTACGGTTACTGTCTGTGAGAGGTGGATTGTTGAAGGAAATGGTATATCATTGGTATTCTGACTCAAATATATCAAAAACCCCTCCAATAACATTAGTATTTTATAAAGAATAAATAAAAGACAATAGAGGATTTCTCTTTTTAAATGAAATATATCTTAGAATCTGATCTCTTTCACTAATTTAAAACCATGCCAGATTTTATTATGGAGTTACTCCCCAAGGAGTCACACTTCTATCTATTTGATGATCTGGATTCCTGTTAATTTTCTAGTACTCACATTTTTGTTAAATATTTCTACAGCAAGAGTACTCAAAAGCAGGCTTAAGGTCCCACCATACTGAGTACAGTACAAATGCCCACGTACACAGAATTTGTGGTCAAAAAGGCTCATAGTTCAGGGTGACAACATACGCCATGCGCAAGAGTTGACTTGACGTATGCACAAAGAATACTGATAGCACTGCAAGTGACCCACGATTTCCAGTTACTATTCTCAGAGACACATGTATTTAATGGACCTGTGTAGCAGGGAGGCCTCTGGAATATATCCAGAAGGGGAGGGCATTAAAGTTCAACCCAATTCAGATCCATATGAGTGGAGTCTGAGCTACTTTAAGCTGTTTTCCCAATTAATATGGTAGTGAGGATAAGCCATAGAGCATGAGATGCAATGGTAACTCCTTCGGTGAAGACTTTCACTTCTGGAATCTGTTTTCCACCTTTGTGGTCTGGCAAACAAGGACTCTGTCAGATGATACTGCAAAACTGTATCAGTACAACTGATAACATGACTGAGACGAGAACTCTGGTGGTTTTAGTGGTCACACTCCACCTTGTAAGCTGTTACCTCAAGTACTTGTACCTAGAGTAATAAGTAGCATATTACAGATAAACCAAACTAAATATATCGAATCTATTTGATATGTTACCTGTCCAATGAAGATAATGAAGAGAGTTGGGGTTGATGATCTTTATAGGTCCTTTCCAACTCAAGATAGTCTATGATTCTCAAGTAATGTTTGCTAAGATAAGGAGGGCATTTATACTAAAACCTAAAATGTGAGGGGTTTGATATTTTTTTTTTTTAGCCCCTTCCCCATACACTGGAAGATTTATCAAGATGTACTTAAGATTATGAGATAGTACAGGACCACAGGAGTGGTCCAGCTAGTCTTATGAGTGCTACTGATGCAGGTAGGAGAGTCCAGCTCTCAGAATTTCCCTGCTTTGAACACAAAAAAGAGCGGTCAGCATGAAGAAAGTGACCATGTCTCCATCTGCATGGCATTACAGATACCCTTAGTCGTTCCTTTAATGCTGTTTTTCCATTTGCCTGCTTCTCCCCTCTGATCATTTCAACACCTACAGGAGGACAGGCCAGAGATCAGAAGAAATTAAGGGGACATAGCCAGCCAGCCACCTTCCTGTCCAATCCTTCTCAAGGAGTAACGGGCAGAAACTGCATCTTTTGCCAAACTCAAGAGGGGGTACACAAAGATAATGGAAGACTGAGCTGAGTCATTAGAAGAGCAGAACAGACATGCCTGAAATTTCCATATGGGAAGCAATGGTCAGAGAGAAGTGGAGATGTCAAAGAGGGAAACAAAGTCACTGAGGTCAGTGGATGTCAGGAATGAAGCAGCACTGACAAGACATGAGTCAGTCATGAGAAAAGCATGGCACGTACTGCTGTAGCTATTGTGTGGGTATCAAAACCAGCACAAACCAAACAGGCCATTGTGGGACTGGCTCTACACTTCTCCTTAGGAATTCATGGCATAGTGCTACTGCTGGTGGTGGCTACTTTCATTGTATGCAAAATTACCCACAGACCATTTTTTTTAATGCCAACCCAATGTGCAACACAGTCATTTTTGGGTAAGATCTATACTGAGAACTAAGAAAATCTAAGAAATGCTAACATGTTCAGAGCTGAAACAAAGAAGAGCTCCTTGAAGACTCACTTAATCAAACTCCACACCGCTAGCGTTGCAATACTGCTCACGTGGCAACTTGGAAACCCCCCTTCACCAAACAAATATTTCACAGTATATTCCTTAGAAGATTGTGTTACATTCTCCCATTCTGCACACCTGCTTGTTGCAGGCTACCATGAGGGACTTCATCCGACAACACTTACCGTCTGTTATTCCCTCCCTACGATGAGGCAAGGGGGGTTGGTCCAACCGTCCTCCCTTGTGTTTTTTAGTGGGCCTCGGCCTCTGACTCTGATTGACAGCTGCACTGGGGTTGCTGTCAGTAGAAAAAGGACTGCTTGGCCGAGGTCTCTGAGAGGAAGGGTATACTTTGCCTAAAAAAAAGAGAAACCAGATGACAGAATGTTACTGCCTTGAAATAGGCTGTTCTATTAATGTCTGTTCCAAAACATTAAATCTGGTCTAACTCTCAGAGGCAAGCAAGTGTCCCCTTGAGGTAGCACTGATGACAACTGCTTTAAGACACACCGTAAGAAGCAAAGTGAGAAACTTGGCATTCTTTTGTCTTTAACTTTTATAATTAAAATCATTCCATCTGTTGTGATAAAACTACTGTACGCCATGTAACTCCTACCTGCTCTGCGTGCTGAACAGATGTGTCATAACAACTCCTCAGCCTTGAGCAGGGAAGGAAAACAGTTCTGCAGTCGTATCAAATTTATCTTCTCCTGCCTTCTACCTTCATGTTTGCTGAGCCAGATTCTCATTTTGGGGGCTCCCTTATGCACTGTATGTCTGGAGTAACTCCAGTGAGATAATCATAACTGATTTTGCAAGCTATGTAGCAGTGTAGGTTTGTGTAATTAAGAGCTCTCTTTTATCAAGAAATAAAAATGGGGGTATATTTAAATGCTAAAATTTTCCTGTTAATTTTTGATATTTTTATGTGTTAAAAAAATGTATTCTGACTGAATCCCTCAGATTTTTTTTTATACATATACTAATCAATCTAAGTGATTTCTCTTTTAAAAAACATCTTTGATGATGTCCTATGGAGAAGATCATAAAATGCATCACGGCAGGAAACACAGGAGCACAGTCCATTTATTATATTCACTTCCTTTTATTTTGATATTTTAGTTCAGTTAACTAAGCTTATTGTTTAATAATAACTGATGAAAATTAAAGATCACCATCTTTTACTTTCTTTTTTTCATCGGTATGTCATTCTTGCCAAGTATCTAAAGGATGCTAATATTTTAATTCACTTAGAACTGGTACTTAAATTTTTTTCTTGTTTTAGTCCTATCTGTAGTGGAAAATATATAAGCCAGTCAGAACTCCTACTCTTTCAGTGCTACTGTAGGCCCAAATGGTATAAGAATTGATGGAAAGTGGTAATTAAAATGGCTGTTAATTTTCTGATCAACAGAACCCAAGCTAGTAAGGGTTCTAGACTTAGACCAGGGTCTACCCTGTTCTGAGTTATGTTTTCTAGTAGAACTTTTCAACAGATGTGTTTACTTTCAACATGCCATCACACACAACTTCATCTAGATAAGCCTAATCAGGAGTAATTTGCTACCTGCTGCACTACTTGAAATATTCCCAGCGCAAAGAGGGCAAAGCAAAAAAAAGTAGCTATAATCTCTCTAACATGGTGTTTCACATTAATACACACATGTTAGAATAACACCTTAGTATTTGACTTCAGTGATTTACTGTCTCAGGCTTGATCTGACTGATGTGCACCATGAGGAGCACACTGTTTTTAGGCAACCTTGTCTCCCAGCCTCATTTCACTGCCAGGTGTTGGAGGTTACCCCATCTGAACCCCTCACGTGGGCACTCCCTAACTCCTCTACCAAAATAAGTCTAACTGAACTTAAACAGTATGAAAAGTACGCCTCTGCTAACCTGGCCCATTTTAACTGAAATAGGTTACAGAACGCCCACCCAAGTAGCTAATTCTGGAGCTGGGAGAAAGCAGTAATAAGCATTTGGGGGAAGGCTGGAAGCATTAACCTCTATAGCTGGCACAGCTGCAGCCAGACAAAGAAGTGATCAAGCCCTTGTTTCATAGATAAGGATAAACCAGCAGATGAACACAAACAAAATACTAAAAAATTTCATTGAAATATAAAGATCACTAATAAAAAGAAATTCAGATACGAGCCTGAAATTCCATCCTAGCTCACAGCACAATGCACAGATGTTTTGCAAAAATAAACTCGCAACATGCAAGTGCAACTCGTGAGTGCAGGACGATGATTCTTCACACTTACTCTCTTAACTAAAGAAATGTGATTATTCGTTGAGAATGTTGGTTTGAAAAAAGCAATAGATACCAAATATTCTCTCTTTTATCCCGCCATGTACATGAGGGAAAATAAATAGCACTGACCTAAATCAGACATAGGGCAAACACAAATGATGCGTGGGCTCCCAATACACATTTTTCAATGCACCTAATAACTGATTACAGCATCTCGTATTCACATGCAGCCCTTCCAGTAAGAACTGCTGCGCGGTGTCAGACTCTCTGTAGCAGATTTAGCATCTGTAAGTGGAGACAAGGATGAATCCACTAATTCTAGATTTAATTTCCCATGGGTGCTAAAAAGGAAAACTGCCTGAACTTCCTGGCAAATCACATGATGGCTTCGGGAAAGTGGAATCAAAGTGTCTGGCAGGAGAGATGTCTTGTGCCAGGATTTACCAGTGCCTCAGATGCCTGGCAGTCAGGCATACCCACGTGAGGCTATCAAGTTGGGCTTCTCCTTTCTTATCAGTGAGACTATTTCACAGCTTTTCGGATAGGGTAAAAATAACTGTCTAAACTGCAAAGGAGTAAAGAGTCAGGACCTTCAGACTCCCTCCAGAGCCACAAACAGAAACGGTGCTGCTGCTTCTCCACTACAAGACACCATTTCACACGCTGGGGTTTTGCTGTGGTACAGCAGGTCCGTAAGAGGCATGTCTGATGGAGTTGCGCTACCCTGGGAGAAATCATTTCGTAATGAAACAGAGAGCGCTGGGCAGTTATTTCCATTTGCTGAGGGTTTTGTGAGGAAAAGAGGGGAGGGTGGTTTGTTTACATGTGGGTTTTATTTTGTTCAGTTTTGCGTCCTGGATCATTAAGAGAGTAAGAAGGTAATAATCATAAAAATCTCTACCACAACTGCTGGGTACTTTGTTGTACCCTAAACTCTAATAGTCTGCCCGAGGAATTACATGCAAGTACTCAGTTTAAGTGCATTTCTGACCTAATTAAGCTAGGAAAATATAACTGACAAGAGGGCTTTCATCCTTCCTTGTACTTTCCATTTACATACCTACAATAAGAAATTATATTTATTTATAAGTATCTATGTGTTTCTGTGTCCATTTACTTTTGTCATGTGTGTGTTTGTGATGGAAACTGTACTTCACACTGGCCTGAAACAAGGGACATTAACTTTGGGTGAACCTTTGCCTTAGCTTTTACTGAGGCCAAGACAACCACCAAAAAAAAAAAAAAAAAAAAAAAAAAAATCGGGAAGGATTTATTCCTTTCATTCAAGAGTGTTTAGGAGGCTCTTTAAGCAAAACACTCACATGAGTGAACGTCTACACCAGTATTTGTTTTGTTTGCTTTCTTTTCTTCAAATGATGAGACAGATTCACCCAGTCAATTTTACACCAGACTGAGAAGCAAGTGATGGTTTAAAATACTCTTAGTAGTGACATAATTATCTTTTAAGGGTGATTATGTCTAACCAAAATCAATGGCAAAAGCCCCAGTGATTGAAAAAAGCTGTATTTGTTCACTCTCTAGTTTGTTGGAGACACAGGACTTTGCCATCAATTCTTTTCTTCATTCCTAAGGCTCCTAAAAGGCAGTGTTTGCCATGAAGTTGTTGCGTGCAGGAAGCCTGTGGTTTTCAGCCCTAAGATGTGGAGACCTTTCTCATAAAGGCACACATTTTACTGAAGGACAGACTTCATACCAGACTAATACTAAAATATGTTAAATGATAGGAACATTATGGGATCTGTGGGCAGGAATCGGCTGAGAAAGCATAACAAACATATGACCCAAGTTCATTCTTTGCTATTAGATTTTTGGATTTATATGATTAGGTTTTTTTTGCTGTTTTGATAAGACTAAGCAAATGGAAATATTATTTTTCCAGAATATTTAAAAATAATTTGTACTTATCTTTCATTGCTAGAAATAAAACACATGGAGATTTAAAAACATGAAATAAATTATGTTTTCTTTAATTAATTTTAGAAGATTCGCTGTTTTCAAAAGCAATAGTCACTTTACCTTTGTTACATTTAACTTGGCAGAATCATTTGGCATAATTAAAATTAAATTTTGTCAAAATGTATTAACCTATTGAATTAAGCATTTTTAAAATCAGCTACTAATAAGGCTTTTAAACAGTTTTCATTGTTAACAATAAAAGCACACCAGTTCACCCCATGCTTAGAAAAACTTCACACCAAAATACACTTTTGCAAGAAGAGATGCAACAGAAGAGCAGGGATGGAGATAATAGTTTGAACAGGATGTTCATCACTGGAAATGGGAATGATTGTAAGAGATTTTGCAAAATATGAAATCATCGAAGACTGCATGTCAGAATTAGTGATCTCTTCACTGAAATATTAAATAGAGCATATGTCAGTAAATCTACAGCAGGGTGAGCACAGAAGGGAACCGCAGCAGACTGAAGGTGCAGATTAAAAGCTTGTGCTATTTACTACTTCAAATCACTAAAAATGAAACGTAATGCAAGGTTTCATATATATATACTGACAAAAATATCTCCATCCACCTTATTCCATGCATGTTAGACAAGTGTGAGACGCAAGTTCACTGAATAGGAGAATAGGCAGAGACAGCCTTCATGCAGAAAGCATCAACTTTGAGTCTACAAACCTGTTCTTGTCAGGCTGGTTCCATCCAGCCTAAAACCAGCTTTATCTGCTGCTGCAACCAGTGCTTGTGCAAAACTGCCGCTGGTAAAGATCGAGTCATCTGAGGAGCTACCTACACTAGATCTATGACTAGAAAAGTTACGGTCCTCATCAGACGCAGAACCCCATCCATTTACCATTGAACCTAAAAACAAATGTAGGCGTCTAGTGAGTTGTGCACATTGGATATTTTTTGATCATCTAAACCTAAAAGACCCACTTACTATGTCCCTTTTCAATAGGAAAACCAAATTCATTTGACAGAGCTTCATACAAAAGAGCAGTACTCATCTAAAGCTTAAATACACACTTAAAAGTCCTTTCACAACAGGAAACCCAAACTTTATCTGACAGAGCTTGGTATAAAAGAACACTATCAAAACTGAGTGGGATCGCATTCATAGCTTGCTCCGTGTTGTTCTGATCCTGTAAACAAAATGGTACATAGTGTCTACAAATGTGAAGACTCTATAACAAATTATTTTGAAAACTAATAGATTCTTCCTGGGATTGAAATGAATGGGATTTGATTTTTTTTTTTTACTTCACTTATTATAAATCAGTATATGGTTTGATATTTGCAAAACAAAGTCTTAATTTAGGACAGCACAAGTGTAAGTCTCAGCAGATATGGCTCAAATCAGACATGAGCTTCAAGAGCTATCCTAAACAAGACTGGGACTATGTCATTTTCTCAATCAAAAACCTTAAAATAGATGAGCAATCTTAGTGGCCTGAAGAAAGCTGACCTGAAGCAGTTCATTCTAGAGGATTAAAGTTACAATTTTAACAGGTTAGAAATAATTAAAATTCAAAAGCAGAGCAAATATATACTGAGTCAGTCACTAAGCCAATACTGGCCTCACATTATCTTCTAGCTATGGATCACCACCACTGCAGGAGAGGAAAATGATAGTAACATCGCATAAATGTAGTCAGAAAACCATATACTGGAAAAAGCACATGAAAGATAAGCAGAAATCTTGACATGATTAAAAAGTAAAGGGCAAAATAGTGAAGGAAGGATTCATCTTGTTTGCTCTTCATTTATATTTTCTTTTACTTATTCCAATGCATGAAGCATTGAGCAGCTACCCAACGCTGTAGTACAATATATTTTCAAAAGCTATCGCTCAGTTCAGATTTTTTTCAAAGTACTGAAATTTTGTTCCTTTTGTGGCTTCAGACGGAGTTGATGGTGTTCTGTACTTCTAAAAACCTTGGGTAAATGTCACAGGGTAATTCTACACTGTGCAGTGGAGCAGGAGGCAAAGGAAACTTAGCACCAAGTACCAAGCTTTGCTCCAGGAACAGGGCAGCCACGCAAATAAATTACCAAGTCCAGCTGAGATGTAGAGCTACCAGACTGCTCTTGGGACCTGAGCTGCTGCTGCATGGTACTGCACGGTGCTGCGTGAACACAGCATAATGCTCTGAGATAGCACAGGCACCTGTCCTGACATACCTGCAATCTGCCTTTTAAAAACACTGGCACGTGTATGTCATGGGTGAAAAAAAGCCCGGTGAATCCATGAGAATATGCACAGAACTGGTTTTCAGAGATACGGAGACACAAGTGGAGTGATACATCTTGGCTCTGAGTTTACTATTCAGTTAGCACAGCTGACTTTATGTAAATGTATGTAAGATGTGTAGCAGTGTAAGTCAAGTTCTTTAAAGCCTTTTTTTAATCCATGTTTAAGAAAGTATTATTGTGTGAAAAACTTACCAATCAATGATGACCTGCTTACTAGTAACAAATTGATAGGCTAATTAACAGCAGTGTCAAATATTAAAAATATGCTGCAAAAAGAAGTAAAGACTACAAAAAATACTGGAATTTTGTCAGTAGCACACTACACCACAAAGCCCAAGAACAATGGACTATTTTGTGATGCTGCAGTGACCAAACCTTTTAATGTCAGCAAAGCGGCCGACTATAATAACAAAAGTCCATGCACTCCTAAGATACAAGAAAAGAAACTGAAGAGGTCTATGGAGGTCTGACAGGCAGAAAGTGTGTTAAGTGCAACAGAGAGTGACAGAGTTTGATTCTGCTTGCCAAGAGCACACATAAAATTGTTATTTTCCAAACAGACTCGACCTGGTGCAGACAGATGTAAGGAAGCCTAGATAACTGCAAGGGAAGGCTAAAACTGAATTTCCTCTGAGAAGACAGTTTCTGAACTAGCAGTCAAAGTGCAATAGGACATCATAGAGAAGGGGGAGTAAAAAGGCTTAGCAACAGTTATTGATGATGTTTGAAAAGAGATGCTTGAGATAAAACACTTCATGAAGATGTAAGAAAATGAAATGTTATAGCTGAAGACATTTTCAAACAATTGCTTATCGACATATTCTACAAAATATGTAAGCACAAGCTGAAACATAAAAATATGACTAGACCTACAGATATCAAAGAACGATACCCGGTGCTGAAAATTTTCCGTTTATCTTGTTACTTTCAGGGCCTGAGGGTTTTGTACTATACACTCAATTTTCTACATAGACACATATAAAAACATATACTAAACAGAATATTTATGTTTTTCAATATCATAGGTGCAAGACTAGTGATGTTTTAAAGGAACTTAAGTTTGAATTTCCATCTGCTCACATTGCTTTGCCTGTTCGCTAGCCAGTCACTCAGCTGATACACAACATCTAATACACATAATTTGGATGGGATCCTTTCAGGGTATGTCTAGGAACAGTTGCTATTTTTCAACTGCTCTTTGACGCGCTGGACTGAATGTCACCCATCCCAAAAAAATAATCTGCCTTTTAAGTATGAAATATACTAAAAATCTGCAAAAGTCCATAATGCTCCCTCCAGTATGTGTGAATACCGCTATCATTCAACACAAAGACATGCCAGGTTTTCTTAACAATAGCTAAATTTTCATTATCAGAAGTGCTTTTGTCAGACTGACAATTTTTCAGGCTGACCCCATAGGAAAGCCCTGTTCCTGAACTCCTCTGCATTCCCGTGGACAGCATGCGTTAGCAAGGCTAGGAACAGTGCACTCAGCCCACGGATCGCTTCTCCTTTCCCTCTCCTCCAACAGCTGTGTTAGGAGGGATGGCCTGTCAGGCAGGAAGCAGAGCTCAATTCTCACAGGGACGAGCTCTATTGGGCAAGGACATCAACACAGTTGACAAGCAAAGCAAACAATGACCCCACCTGGAGTACTGCATCCAGTTCTGGGGTCCCCAGCACGAGACAGACATGGACCTGTTAGAATGGGTCCAGAGGATGGCCATGAAGATGATCACAAGACTGTAACACCTCTCCTGGGAAGAAAGGCTGAGACAACTGGGGTCATTCAGCCTGCAGAAGGCTCTGGGGATACCTTATTGCAGCCTTCCAGCATATAAAGGGAGCTTTTAAGAGAGATGTAGAAAGACATTTACCAAGGCTTGTAGTGACAGGACAAGGGGCAACAGCTTTAAACTGAGAGTAGATTTTGATTGAATATAAGGAAAAAAAATTCTTGGAGAGGGTGGTTGGACACTGGAACAGGTTGCCCAGAGAAGTTGTAGATGCCCCCATCCCTGGAAGTGTTCAAGGCCAGGCTGGATGAGGCTTTGAGAAACCTGGTCTAGTGGAAGGTGTCCATGCCCATGGCGGAGGGGGTGGAACTAGATGATCTTGAAGTTCCCTTCCAACCCAAACCATTCTGTGATCCTGTGATACTCTGGTTACTGGAAGCAGAGGCAAAACTCGTCATAACTGCTGAAGTCAGCAAGCTGCCATGAGACATACACAGCACCCACAGCTGTATGTGACCAGGTGAAATCTCTACATCATGTCTATGGGTTCCTGAGCCATTCAGTTTCCCTGCATAAACAACCTTTTCCCCACCAAAACTTGCAGCAGTAAAACCCCAGCTTGCTTTGCCCTCCAGCGGTGCGGACATTGCCCAGGGGACACTGAGCTGCTGGAGCCCAGCCCGGACCCCTCAGGCCACCATGCAGCTGCGTTAACATAGCACACATGGTGACTGCCTGTTTAAAGGCATCCACTGGCCTCTTGTTTTCCAAATCAGATGCACATTTGTTTCTCTCTGAATAAAGGCAGAATAAGGGATGCTGACGTCCCTTTCAGATCAACTGTGCGTTTTGAAATGGAATGAAACAGGCTTTTAGTGTCTCCTTTACATGCAGCTCACTATGTGTTTTCCATGAGCACATCTGAGTTTTTACGCTTTCTGGCAACTGTAAATTTTACTCTTGCTGACAGAAGCAGTAAATGCTTTATGCAGAACAAAATCAACTCTGCGAAAAGTTGAACTCTGTTTTCTTGCTCCATAAAATATCTCTTGGTGCTAATGCAAAAAGAAAGCTTCTTTGCTCTCAGGGAAAGGTGAGGGGAATAGAGGTGCTAGCTTCCTGTAGACTGCAAGCTACCGCTTTTAGTGACATTTGGCAGGCAATGAAAGTGCTGTTTTTCTTTGTTAAGTGTACTCTTGCTTTACTTTAGGAAAAAAACCCAACAAACAAGCCTAATGCGCTTTTGTAGGAAAAGCTGCACACAACAAACCTAACACTTCTGAAAATTCCATTAGATACTTTTCTGTATTCACCAAACTCTACAGGCATGCTGAAAACGAACAAATTCTGTCACTGGGACTTGTATGTCCATGCTTAGGCACATTTCTGCGCAAGACCATTAAGTGCATGCTAATATTAAGCCCCTGCTTCTCCACAGGTTTTTGATGGAACAGGGTCAGACTGCTTGGTCTGGGAGGTATGGATGAAGTCCTTGGGGAGTGATGCTACTTCAGCTGCTATCAGTTATAGAAGTTCTTTAGTCTTTGTGCAGGAGAAAGATACTACCCTCTTTTGGATATACCTGACTACTGTCATGATCACACAGAAAGAATGTCCACTGATTTTAGTGAATTGATGGCTCAAAGGGGCAACAGTCATTGTACCATTAAAATAAGAAATAATAATAGAAGCGGCTGAATGCAGAATATAAAGATGCTCAAACTTTAAAAATTAGACCTGGTCTTATATTTTATACTTCATGATAAATGTCCACACATTTAAATGTATACATCTGAAATAAACTCAAGTTTTAAAACTTAAATTTAACTTTATTTTGGGGCAGGAAACAGTAAGCAAAAGGAGGTAAAAATCATACATACATATTTGGCACTTCACAGGTCCAACCATAATTAATGCCCTTCATAAACATTCAATGAAAAATGAATTTATGTCACTTAGCCAAATTTATTTGTGGTTGCATTTTCAACCTTTCTAGATTTTTTGGTTTCCATATTGCTGAAAGGCACAAAAAATTCTCAAATTTATTCAAGCTGTTAGAAAAGAAATGCACACAGAACATTAAGTAGTTGCTCAAATGTTGCTGAGCAGTAAAATACTATGATAAAGTGGCATCTTGCTGTGTCTCTATTACTTCTTCAGCACTAAAATTAATTTATGATCAGTCATCAATTCATTTACATGTTGTTTCATGCTAAATCCATCCTTGCTGATGAATGCATATCCCTAGATCCATTAAGCTAAAGTCTGTGCTTTATAATATGACCCTGCTAATTGTTGCATTACCATTTTTATGAGATACAAAAAGTAGCAGTTTCCTATTTTCTGAGCACATATTTAATCCATGAAACACAATCTTCCTATTAAATGCAATCTGTCTAACTGCTTATAAAATAGATTCTTTTGCAATAGGCATCCCTAAGCAAATCAATATAAATATTGAATTCTGCTATGGTAAAATATGGCTCGTGAAAATGATTTTGTGTAATTTTCAAGAATTATTCCATTTGTGCTCAGACACAATGAATGAACAACTTTTACCATACAGACAGTGATCAGTGATTCTTTTAATTAAGACCAAAACATGCCAAATAAGGGATTTTCTTTCTTGCTGAGCTATACAACCTACAGAGACCTTCATAATTTCAGATCTTTACAACTCTATTGAAAAAAAAGTTGTTATTCATTTGGAGTGGTACTGTTTACAAGAATATCTCTCTGCTTCTATCTGTTTGTACCAGTTAGGTAGAAAAGGGCTTGTTCTTATTTCCATGTGAGTTAATGGGTGTTTCTCTCCCCTCAGTCAAAATGCACCAGGACTGAAGATATAACAGTCCTCACTACCAGCTGGGGGAGGAGACGGTAAGGAGAGGGCAAAGAAAACTCTTAAAACATAGTACTTTGGTGTGACAAAACCTAGCGTTGTTGTCAGTGATTTCAGTGAGAAGCAAATTAATTTCTTATGCTGTCATCATATGCAATTAATTAAGTCTATTAAAGTAGAATAATATAACAGACTGTTCATGACCATTCATGCCATAACTCTGCATAGTAATTCATAATTAAAGCAAACATTAAACTAAGTGAAAGAAAAACTATATTTCAATGTGTCTCTGAAAGCAAAAATAACCTTAAATAATTGTGATATAGAAGTCAAGTGAGCAGAAGTTTTACAGCTGCTTTTCAGTTCTTTCTTCTTCTTTTTTAAATCACAATCCTTAACTCACTATCATAACAAAGCTTGCTGGGAATGAAGCAAAACTTTGGCTTTAATTTCATTTTTCATCTCACAAATGTTCAAATCTAAGTCTCCCTCCTTGAGTTTTCTTTGCAATACCTAGAAAATGTTAAGATATAGTTACTGTGTGCTCCTCCTTTCTTTTCACTTTATTACACATGTCAACATTATGTCTTTGCCACCTGCAAAGAGAAAAGTTTAATAGCGCAGATTAAATCCCTGTCTGAATCTTCAGTTAGCTGTAACTAAAACTCAAGAGCCTGGAAGACAACCTGACTTTTAAACAGTTCAAGGAGGCAACACTGTGGTTTCAGAGGAATTTAGCAGTTTGAGCTTGGCTCACGCAGCACAAGTGTTTCCCCTCAGAGAATCCCACATTTCCTGTGGGATGAAAACCCTGGTGTCAGCTCAGCCATAAAGAACAAAGTACCATTTCACGCCATGAGTGGGTATCTTCAAGTCATCACTGAGGCATGCCAACAGGACAAGGTGAGGAAACTTGCCCTGCTTACTGTACACCAACTCTATTCGGAGGAAATCTGGACTGAGGAATGTAAATTTAGATTTCTCAATAACACTGAACTGAAAGGGTGTGCTTCAAAATGAACAGAAATATTGCTTCATCTTGGTCAGGTTTTCTCATTTGCCTCTATCTTTTAATATAATGTCTAAAGAAGTTAAGACATGGCATATAAATTCCTAAAAAAAAATACTGGTTTAAGTCAACAAGAGTCCTGTGAAAAGAAGCAGCTTATATATTTTCAGTGCAAGAAAGAACAATTTAGTTGTCTACAACTAAAAAAACAATCGAATTAAAGAATAAGAAACAGCTTAGAAACAATGAGTGCCATTTGTTATACACACTCCTTAACACCAGTAAACGCAGCGTGGAAGAGTTAACAGAAACAGATACACAAAAATTAAAATTCTTTTTTGAAACAATTCTCCCAACTATAATAAGCAATTTTCTTCTACCCCTGGAAAAAAACCAAACCCAAAACAAGCCCTCAGAAAATTAAAGATTTACCTATATAGTAACTGAGGAAAACAGAAGTAGTTTTGTTATTCAGAGAGTTTGTAATTTTGCAGACAATTTAGACCAACAGTCTGCTGTATTTTTGTAAGGCTATAGTTCCATAATTGTTTTAAGTCAATTTAAGTGTTGGCTATAACCTATAGGGGCAGCCTGTCATTTTGCTTCCCTTCCAGCTGCACGTTCCCTTCCTGCGGTGCTGGCAAACACCTTGCCATGTGAAAAACCAGATCAAGGAACAGATTCAACTAATTAAACAAGAGAAATCAAAAGAAAAAACATAATTTTCAGCTGGATGAGGCCACATCAAGATAGTGGTGGAAATGAGTGCATCTAGGTCACCTTAAGTACACTCCCAGTCTACATTAACAGGTTCTGCCCAACTTCCTAAAAAAAAAAAAAATTAAAAAAAAAAATATATATACACCATGAAGGTTTTAATGGTCCAATAATTAACTAAGATTCATAATTATATGAATAAGCTTGAATATTATTCATAAAATGAAAAATTCTAATAAGCACAGGAGTCTACGAATTGGAGCAAATAGTTATTCCTTACTTTGAGCTAGGCAAGGTGGCCCAAAATATTAGGTGAAAATGCAAATGTGAAAAACATTAATTTTCTGATTTACTGATATATCGACAGTGACATATTCATACATACCAAATGGAAAACATACAGCAACCTGTTTATTTATTTATTTATGTATTACCGATGCAACCCCCTTACTGCATTCCTAATGGAAAGGCTTCTAAGCCATTAGTGAGATATGCAAAATTATGCAGAATTACAGCCTGAAGAAGATTACACTAGAAATTCAAGCAAAATGACTTAACATACTCATGCACTAATAATTTAACTTCTCAATTCAGGGATTTAAACTTTACGGCCTTCAGTTGGACTGGATTTCAAATCACAGCAGCAGAGTTAAAATTCTTAAATCTTAATTAGATTGGCAAGCAATCTGGTCCTAAGGTGAAGGAAAACCTGGAAAGTGGAATTAAGCTACACACTATTTAATTCAGCAAGGGAAAAGGAAGAACATTATAGGTAGTGATGCTCCATCACTGTCATATTCCTGCAGTGTTTTCAGAATAACAGTGTTTAGGTAACGGTGCAAAATCCTTGGAATTTCAACAGTCCAGAACACTGACAGGAAATTCAGCGGTGCTATGGCAGTAAGTTGTACTGAGCAAGCCTATTTCAAAGTACAATTAACAACCAGCGTTCCTCCACAGACATCAAAGACTGAGGAAGCAACCACTAGCTTTTGTAAACTATGGACACTACGTACATTCGTGTCTCCAATACAGCTGTATGTTATGGATACATTATAGTGTACATAGAGGCCCAAGTTTAACCTAAATGGAAATATGCTGATGCCTACAAAAAGTTCATTAGGTCCATATAAGAGGTGTTTTTCAAAAAGTACCTTTCACTGCTTACATTTCATCAACAGCAATTTTATTCATCCGTATTCTGTGCATTAGTTTAGCATGCCTTTCTAGGTTCCCTTCGATGATTCCTGTTCTAACTTGCTAAGGCATGCAACAGGTGAGAAGCAGTGAAGGAAGAAATGTCAGAATAATTGTCTTCACTGAAAAGGAACAATTACTAAATTCAGCAATAAAAAGTAGGTTCAAAATACACATTTTCCTACATAAATGTTGTATTTACCCTACAAATAAATTCTGTGCTGATCTAACTACACTTATTTTGAAGTCTTTTAACTTCTCTGTGTTCATCTGTGAAAGCTATGAAAGCTTTAAGGTAACATTTTTATGCTACTCCTGATTTATGAAATATATATTCCTAAGCTAAGGTCTTACCCCTCCTTTTTATGTAACTGGCTTGCTCCTCCAGTAGAGTGAACTTTTCATGAAAGCTAGGATATAATTGAGTTTTCTTTCAAGTCTTTCAAGCTTTTTAAAATTCATGAATTTTCTTATCATTTTGCAGCAAAGCAAAGTATTTTCAAATCCTTCTTTAACTTTAGTGTTTAATATTAACACATTTTAAATGTTACAGAAATAGAGTGGAATAAATTTTCACTTAGAAAGTGTTTGATGGATGATGTATTTTCAAGTTGGGAACAAGTTAGTGTCACTGTTAACTGTGTTTGGTTACCTGTCACAGAGCTGTCTAGATTGTCCATACTGGAGCCTGGGGTATGCTCTAGACCTCTTAGCGGCCTACTGATTTCTACAGTTTCTTCTTCAATATCATCATCATCTTCATCATCATCATCATCTGGAACATCTGTTTCCAAATCTGAAATAAGGTTTCCAGATACATATCCTAGGGGTGGAACTGGAGCCTGAGGAGGTTGTGTATTGCTTTGGATGTGCCTACACAAACAAACAGGAAAATGTTATCAGAATGGATGAGACTTTGTACCCCATGGTCAATAGAAGATAAGCCTTTCTGTAAGTCCCGAAGTAGATTTACAACACGTGCTTGTTAGGTCAAACTCAAGAAAAGTCAGTTCAGTTATTCACCATAGCTTCTGTTACCAGAGTACCTGTGCACCTTCTATTGTTAAATATACTACTCCTCCTGTAAGATGGCGAAGGTCAAGGTTGTCCTTTTACAGATGCAGAAAAACGTACACAGAGGCGACATAAATCAAGTAGGAAGTCCATGGAAATGCACAATTCTGAATCCCAACCTAATGTATAGGTGTCTCACCCAATATTCCACCTTGCAAACCATACGTTGAGCCAAAATTAAACTTCACTCCTGCTTAAACAGACTGATTGCCCTTAAGCAGAACTCACTCTAAAGAGAAGGAAATGATCAGGAGGAATAAGAAATTTCTAAGTCCAACAAATCCATTATCAGTGTGGTCTTTTTATTTTGCTATATTCCAAATAGTTTAATTGATTTAACTGCAGCAGTATTAGGGCATGGATGTGTGAAATTACTGTATGAAGCCATCACAATTAAAAAAAAGAAAAACAAAGATAAAACCCACCCACAGAATAGCTAAATGGCCAAAGGCAAGCAAGGGGCTTGGGGTTTCATTTCGCTGGTCTCCGGGAGACCGGAGAGGAAAAGAACAGCCATCAGCTTTCAATGCAGCATTCTGCACAGCACTACAGGTACACAGCAAGCTGTGCCAGGGCACCCAGGCATGACTGGCCTTGGCATAAGAGCATGCACCATGCTTGAAATTGCAAACTTAGGCACGTGGGAATCCTTGGGTGGCTGTTCACGAGGTGCTGGGAACTGATTTGAATCGGCAGCGCACTGGATGGGATCCAGGATTCTGCTGGTCTCTTGCTTGGACATCAGCATGACAGAAAAAATTAAAACTGTCACCTGTTTGGTTTCCTAGAGCTGATACATTTTTGGTTAAAGCTGTGTGCTGTATTATGGCCTATACTTGATAAGTGCAGTAATTCTCTTTATTCAAACAGCTTTTTCTTCATAATATAAACCCATTGGATCTGAGAATGTCATGATAAATGCTACATACCACTGGAACCTCTCTCCACCTTGATGTAGATTTTAAATTATTGCCTATTCTGAAGCTTATTTGCAGAGCAAACACTTTCCTTCTGATATACAACCCCCTTCTGATTAGGAATTCTTGAATATTTTCTGTCTGGACAGCAGGTTCTCAGCTACGCAGTGTTCAAAACACTGTGCTAAAGGGCACTACCATCTAACTAACCCTCAATAAACAGTGCGATTAGCTCCCAATCAAACAAAATACTTAAGTATATTCTTAATGTTGAGCGTGTGATAGAACAATTGAAGTCAATTTCTCATGTACTTGTAGTAAAGCATATACTTAAGTGATTTTCTGGATCAAGGCCATAATGATTATGTGCTTTTCCAGTAATCTCTAATGTGCTGTTTCTGAAACTTCTAGTTGTCTGGTCTCTACGTTTCTCTACTATTATTCCTACAGTAACCTATCAGACAGGTCTCATCTTGTTTTGTTTGCTCCCCCTCTACACTGGACAGGTTAACTTTGTGAAAAGAAAACTAAGAATTCTTTCTGCCCACTTAAGACAACGGAGGACTTTCCACCAAACATTATGAAGTATTAAATTATTCCATGTCACAACAACTGCAAAAATAATTTGTATTTGCAACTCACAATATTTACCCTAATACCTGCTACAAGGTCTTAGTATGAAAAGACACTTTAACTTCTCTATGTATTTTTCAGAATTCATGGTGAATTTCTGTGACGTTACACAAGAGCGACATTAAAATCTGTATATTCCTAAGCACGTTATGAAAGTTCCCAATCATTTGTCATTTCTCCAAAAAGGGAGCAAGACCTTTCCTGACAGCTGCAAGAGGCTTTGCTACAGAGTCCTACTCCGTTGTCCACCCCCAGATGGGCACCCGTGGTTTGTAGGGCGTAGAAAGGGTAACAGCTGCAAAACGCCGCAGCGACTGACTATACAGACAGGGTATGCATCTGTGTGCTGGCGCAGGAGTCTGCTCCCTTCAACAGGCCAGGTCTAGCTGCTGCCTGGGATTTGGGCCTCTCCCACAGGCAGGCCGTGGTCTACGCTTGGCAGTGTGGCACCGCAGAGGGACCAAAGTACCCTGTTGATTGAGTGCAGATTGCAGACAAGGCTCGAGGCTTCCACGGTGCCCAGGGAAAACAGCTGGCTTTGATTTGGCACCACCTGCCTACCTGCCTGATCTATTTATGGCAGCTCGAGCTGAATAACTTTGTGGCTTTATTTACCAGCGAAGAAAGGCTGCTTCTCCGCTGGCAGTGCGCCATTCAGTAATGAGCTCTGCTCCTCTCCTCTGAGATTCACAGGCTTTGTCTGGATAGAAAAGTTGTAAAAGGACAACTGCCGCTTAGGGAGCATCCAGAAAGCAACTGACCTTCACCGTATCCCCAGCCTGGTGCAGTTGACAAGTTCTTTTTCAGTCCCTGAAGAGACTGCTTCGGTTTGTTTTGCAGGGGAAATGTTACTGTGGTATTTGCTTGCTCTTCCTTTAAATAAGCATAAAGCACTCTAAAATGCTAGATCCATTTTGTAAATTCTAACAACTTCCTTCCTGCTATTTCTGGGCTTTTCCCTATGAATCAAAAATTTTCATGGTATTTCAAACTACAGTCAGAGATACAAATGCATCATTCTCATGTGACACATGGTAAAAGCTGCTGCATTGCTATTTCAGGTGACTGGCATTATTTTTAATCAGGAATTTAGAATTTCAATATTTTTGAAAATCCTAAAAAAAATCTATCTTTTGCTAGCCTGAAAAGGAGTAATCTGAAGTGTATAAAAATTGTCAGTCGGTGGCTGTTAATTACTTAGTTGAATATATGTAGAACTGCAGAGGCATATTGGTCTTATGTGGTTTTAGACAAGATTTAACACATTACAGAACATTATGTTTTAAAAAGCACCTAACAATTTTTAAGGTCTTCACACTCTAGGTATAGTTTTGCTATTTCTTCTTCCATTTTACTGCTTTGGAAACATTACTGAAATGTTGAACACAGTCAATATTTATGTTATCAAGGAATAAATTATTATCATGCTTTACTTTTCTAGACCACAGGTGCCCCCTTCAAATATTTACCATGTCTGCTTTGCTATATCGAACTGGTACGCCCTAGTTAATTCATCAAGGTGGGCTTGAAGCATGGGCTGCATTTCTTCTCGTGGAGAAGGCGTGAGGGTTGCAGTTGACTGTTGCCCAAATGAGATTGCAGGTGACGAAGCTACTCCTCGGACAGGAGGTGTGGGAACACGATCATCGTCTTCTTCAAGCTCATCCTCCATGCCCTGATGCAGATAGGTCTGAACTGGCAAAGGCGGACACCAACCATCACTGTCATATCTAAAATAAAAACCAAGTAAACTTAGTATATACCAACTCTCATCTCTGATGTGCAGTAGAGGGTATACAGGATTTCTGCTGCAGTTTGAATTCTCACATGCAGTGTGAGCTTTAACATTTATTGAAAATAGGGTCATAGTTGCTTAAATTCTCCTTACTGAGTCTTTTTAATTTTTCCCACGAGTGCTAAGCAACTTGAACAAGATGTGCAACCAAAAAAAAATTACCGATCCACCATCTCATTTTTTAATGACGTTACGCCATAATCAACAATGCAAATGAACTAACTCACTTCCTGGATCATTCACTTAGGGGAATGCATGAAGGCTGACCTAAACATGAAAATAGCAGCATTCTTAAAAGGCAAAGCACGCTTTAAGCAGTTGCACTCATGCACTTCTTTACCCTCACCCTCCCATTTATTTGTCTATAAATTAACTATTTCTTTTTATTTTGCAGCTTAAACAAAAAGCTTCACTTTCCACATAAATCCTGGTCTTACCACACTGCATATAGGTAGGTACTGTGATGTGTAATACATTCATGTCACAGCAGCACTGACCCTAGGCATATGTCATGTCACAGCACCAGCTGATAGGATACATTAGCACACATGTTGACAGCTCTGCCAGCACCCCACCTTCTAACCAATCTTTACTGGGACTTACCTAGACAGTGCTAAATTTTGGAACACTTTTAACACACCTGCCTGAAGTAAATTAAAAGATAAACCATCAATAATCTTCAATACCAAATTCTTCTCTCTTCACATATAAGAGATGTTCTGGTAAGCTTTGTGATTCAATTTTTAGTCTTGTACCAAAGTTGTAAGAGGTGATGCTACATCTGATCAGGGCTAGAAACAGAAGGTTATATTCTACTACCACTTCTTACGTAAGCTTTTCCAGCAATTCAATGCTTTTCTTTCTCTGTTCTCATCACAGACCTTTCAGTTCAGTGTGTATTATAGTATCATCCCAGGACTCTGTCCCTTAGAGACACCAGCATCACCCAAGACACATAGGTCCTAGTGCCTGTGGTCATTCCCTGTGCATTGTCTATCCAGGATAATTCCCTAATCTGAACACCTCTTCACTTGTGCAGAGCTCTGTTGACAATCATACTGCTCAGATCTCAACACTGTCTACTCCTCCTATCTTCAAAGCATCCATTCAGTCAGCAGTCTCTTGACCATCTACACACATTCCTTCTTAACTCCCAACGTATTCCAAAATACCTCAGGTTAGACAGTTCTTTTCAAAAGACGACCAGACAACCAAAAGTTCTCAGAGCTCCTTCACAGTCTTACACTCTGAAGGCCAATCCCCAAGCATCATCTAAGTCACTTCATCTTCTGTCCACCTTCAGGGACTGCTACCAAGGCACACCCCTTGTGTCTGCAATGCAGGCAGGCAACACGTTGCTTTATACAAACAATTTCTCAAACCAGTTTAAAAATACTCCTTAAGGCTCCTGATTTGGAAGGAAGGAATTACCAATTTCCTAGAGAAAAATGAATCACTGACAATTTTCTCAAGTGTGCAGCTGGATTACGAAATGCCGGGAACACTGAGTCAGAAGTTTCAAAACCTGTATTATTAACAAAACATTTACTTTTAGCAAAACCCAAGGATTTCAGTAATTAGCTAAACTACTTTTTCCTTACTCAAAAGTCTGTAGTCTGCATTTAAAAGTACAGATTCAGGATAGCTAAACCAACCTGACCTAATCATCCAAAAATCCGTGGAAGACTTATCTTGTAATTAAGGCCAGTATCATGTTAAATCTACATCTAGATATAACCATATATAGACACACAAACACACATTCCTGTACAGAGGTGCAAATAAAATGCTGCATCTTAACACTTGGCATTTAAGGGCTTTTGAGTGAATGATCATTACCAGTTTCATAACACAGAGATTTAAGATGATACATATTCAATTCCTTAGGAGACAATTAGGATATGACTAGGTCTAATTTGTCTTTCCTTGCAATATTCACTCATGACATCACCACCCAAGGGTGAAGGGACCATCCTAACTCATGCTGCTAAAAATGTACAGAGCCACAGTTCTGTCACTTACTTTTACTGTCTCAACCTCATGCTTTGGCATAATGGCTTCTGCTTTAAAAGGGACAGAGAAGAAAGATACTCCTTAGTGACTTTTCAGTAATGCATAAATGAGCTTTGGATGTGCTCGCCTTTTGACCCTACTTGCTTCAAATCCCCAAATGTTCAGCATGATAGTAAAAAGATTTCTTAATAAAAAAGATTTCTGAGTAAAGAGATTCTGCACAAGTCCCGTATCTTTACCTAGATTTTGTTTGAAATGGAAAGGAGTCTAAGCCTGAAGTTCAGGACACTGAGATGCAAGATTTCATGAACAAGAACATTTGTCTTCATAATGTAAGATGTCCGAAAAGCCACCAGTTCTAACCTGCATTTAAAAAAAAAAAAAAAAAAAAATCCGCAAGAAACAGCTACCAAACCTAACAGACTACATAGTAACCATACCTCGCATACATGATACAGTTACTGAAGCTTCTGGAACCAGCATGGTCAATACTGACCACGTGAATATTATTCTTTTTGGTTTTCTGAGTAAATACAACTTGTTGAAAATGCATGCAACCTTTTTCAAGTACTTCTTACGAAAATCTAAGCACCTTAACTTCATTAGAGATCTCTGATTGTAATTTCACAATACTTAAGTCCCTAAATAAATTTTGATCAACAAACATGACTCTATGTTTCTAATAATTTTATTCTATTCTCAACACTTTTATTCTATTCTCAGCAGTACTATTTTGCTGTTAAAAATCTTGGTTCATTACACTGATAGATTTTTTTTTTTCTTAAAAAAAACCCCAAAAAACCAAGTGATAGATAAGGAGCACATTCTGTAACACTTTGCTTCATTACAGAAACTGTTGCAACAAAGAAAGCTTCCCCCTTTAGGTCTTGTCAGAAAGGAATTTTTGGATGTAAAATGTATTACCTTCTTTACTTTTTCTAAAACCAGAAAATAACTGTCAAATATATTGACATCCAGCAGCTAATATTCCATTTTAAGGTGGAATCAACAGTAAGAAATAAACACAACCAATGATAACAATATGAAGACTGCCTTTACTGGGGTTGGCTCGAGATTATGCTTATCCTTAGTGATAAAATATAAGTAGATGAAAATTAATAAGTATTTAGCATTTCCTTACTGCCAAGTTCATTAGATAAACCCAAGCAAAAAGATATTCTCTGAAAAGGGAAGGAAAGGTAACATGCTTGATTGGAAGCTGCTACAGGAAAAGAGAAACTTCAAATACTCTGCGGTATATGTAATTGAAAATTAAGGAAAACAACAATGAACAAGCACAGAGTTTGTAGAAGACCACAAAAAAGGGGAGTGTTTCACAGGAAGGACCTTGCTGGGGAAACAACAGTATAAAGAGACTTTCTGCACAGGTTAAATAGTAATTTAAGACAGCCCAAAATCTGCCACATTATATGAATTGGCTACGCAGATTAATATGTTCACCTTTCCTTATGTTTGCTTCAGTTCATGGAAAAATGGAGGTGAAGAGAAACCTTGGTTCTTCTGGGGAGAAGACATAGAGAGAACTAAAAGTGTATTTTTTTTCATCTTTAGCTATGATTAAGTCAGAAGACTTTTTTTCACTTGTTGCTATGGTGGATTTACTTTTACAATTTATAAGCTAATAGGCCATGAGTGTTAATTTCTAGTAAGCAAAATAAGGTGTCAAAATTGTTTAGTTTATTTGGGATAATCATGTCAATGAAACTCACACTTGAATTCAAGAGCTATAGGAAGACATGCAGAGACAAATCTCTCTTTAGATACTAGCTTCCTTATTTTATTGCTGTAAACATTCACCTTTCATATCACACTGTGAGAATCTTAATAAAGCTTTCAGTTTTTCTGACTGGAAGATAATTTTTCAGATGTAATTCACATCATAATTACATCTGTAAGTAACCAATTCTAAAATTGAAACACGCTGAACTTGTCATCATAGAACACATCAAAGCAAATCAAGAAAAACAGACTCATTTTTAAAAAGTGCTTGTTTTTCTTGGTGGGGTATTTTTTGGCCTTTTTTTTTTTTTTTTTTACCCAATATGTCACTATTATAAAGGCAATATAAGAAATGTAGTCTATGATTCATTCCATTTTGGGATGTTGAAAACCACTGAAAACAAGATCAACCCCTGAGTACAGAATGACCATTAGTATCGGATACATCCTCAGGAAGTATAGGGATTGCAGATTCACTGGGTTCAGCAAAGTTGGTTGCAAATTACTGTAGCTCAAGACTGATACCATAAATCTAATCTTCACATTTTTGTGTGTTTGGTAAAATGCACATTAGAAGGTCTTGTTAAAACGATTAATGATATTAATGAGATATTACAAAATCCAGAAAAGAGTAATTCAAAAGCTAATCAGAGGAAAAACTAAATCTGCATTGTTGGGAACCTGGAAGGCTGCTGATTACCTTATCCTTAAATAACCACTGTTGCTTTGGTGACCAACATTGTTCCTTCCAGCTCAATAACAGATAACTTTATGCAACTGAGGAGTCAAGTCCTGTGTCACAAGGGATTTCTCTAGAAGGTATTTCCATTTACCTTTTATGCTATTTCATTGTCCTGAAAGAAAATCCAAGTTGTTCGCGTTCTATAGCATAATTATTTTAGTGAAATGGCTGCACCTACGTTTTAAGAATATAAACTGACAAAGACAAATATTATATGGCAAAACCATCTTAAATTTATTTTAGTTTTTTGTAACAGAATACAGAGCATAATCATTATATGCACTTCTTGTCTTGAGTTTTAAACAACACTTACAATCAGTAAACTTAATAATTTTCCCTTGCTTTTGCTCTGAACTTCTAACTCTAATATAGACTGAATGGACCTTCATTTTAAAAGTAATTTCACTCACACAGGTAAAGAACTTGGTATAAACTCAAATATTAATATTTAATTCTTCTTTCATTATAAAAGTAGGAATGATCAAATCATACTTACAGAAGAGAGAACACTTGAAATATTTTTATTCAGTAAAGCTATTATTTGTAAAACACGTTTCATCCTTAGAAAATATTGATTAGTCCATGTATTTAAACAGGCAGAAATTAGTCCCCAACAGAACAGTGATTCTCAAAGGCTCCAACAGACCTGATCACAGAAAATTATTTTTCTATACTTCCTGATTTTCCTCCAGAGTTTCATAACCTGGTATTTCATTTAATTTCACTTTTTAAAAAGTATTCCATAATTAGTATTTGTGCAGGAAATGTCTCTTTCATTTAGTGTGTTTGGTGTGATTTCGTGTCTTTGAGAACAAGTTTAAGATATCCAATAGCAAGTGGAAGGTTCCAGAAACTCAAGAGTTGTTCAAATAATAAGAATAAAAGGCCTATAAATAGCATGCCTTCCTCAACTGTGAAATTTCTTCTAAAAGCCAATGAGAAGATTATTATCCACTGGTTGATCTTCTAAAATTAATCCAATTTAGTGTGAGCTTTTTTGTTCTGTTGGCTCTAGTATTTTTAAACAGCATGGCAGTGAAAAAATACAAGGAGCCAGATTATGTCATCCTTACTCACACTGAGTCCCATCATTTGCAAGCAGTCCCAACAGAATCCAATTAAGCTACCTATGAAGTGAGATACTATCAGCATGAGTAAGCAGAGAAGCCCTACATGATGATGGAACAAGGTCACTTTTATTTCCAACTTCAGTCACTATCAAGAGAAGCTATTTAAACATTCCTCCTCCATAGTCTTGAATAAATCTATAGGATAAAACACTCAGTCTTTATTTAACCAAAACAGAATATTATTGTCACTTAGCAAAATTTTTTTCTCATCTCTGCAAACCACAGATTCTTCTTCAAAAGAAAAAAAAAAAAAATTACCCTGCTTCTTGCTGATCCACCCCGTAGTGTTCCAGCTCTGTGCCTGGAAGTGGCTGCACAGGAGGGGGTGGGAGGGGAACACTGGCCCAGTTTGAACCATTATTTTTCTGGGGCTTGGCAGTATTTTTGTTTTTCTTCTTTTTCCCTCCTTTGCCACCTGCAAATCCCAAAAGAAAAATAAAATGTTAGAGATATAATGTA
>NW_010224090.1:114129-122486 GCF_000690775.1 Eurypyga helias
AAAAGCTAGCTATTTACATTTCTTTGAAAGAACTCTGATTCCAGATGGCATGCCCCAAAAAAGAAGATGTATTTATATCTCAGCAGAATCAGCATCAACGTGCTAATGCTGTTACAAGGTTATAAATAATAATAGAATGTAATGGAAAAATATTCTGAATAATTGCTGAAAATCACTTATTTTTAAAGCTCCATACATTTGCACCAGAGTACTGAGCTACCAAAGAAAGACATGTTTTGCTCTATCAGGAATACATTTACTGATTTTTTCATGTCTGCTCTATGACTTCTTGAATTCATTCTTAGATAAAAATATAATAGACCATAGAAAATTATTTCAAATATCAGAATCCAATGTGCTTATAACACTGTTTTGTATGATCCCCTTCTGCTGAAAACACAGAGGTTAAGGACACAATCTATAAGAAAATGTCATTAGACTCAGTATCTTTCAGGCAGAATGACAAGTTTAAGTTGTCGAAACAAAAAGAAACCGAGTTTTTCTGATAGGGATTTACTAAGTTCAATTTTTTAAAACATGACAAAGTCACTTGCAATGTTTTAGGACTGTCTGTTTCACAGGATTCAAATATCTTGTGCCACTATGTAGAAGAGGTTCTATTTCTGATGTACAGCTCTAATGGAGGAGGCTAGTAGCAATAAGGCAAGTAGTGCATTTTGCTTAAGCCCTCTTCTCTTTTTTTATAGTCCTTGTACCCACTTCTCCAGTTTAGACACTTCCATTTCTGTGAAAGTCATCCTACAGGGAAAGCTCTATTCCCACTTGTTTCAGCTCTTTTACTCTGCCCTGACTCCTTTCTCCTGTCACGAAGAATGGCACAAGATTTCAAATCCCTTGACTGCTTGGAGACCCATCTATTTTATTGCCATTTTGTTGTGGCTTTCAAACTCTCTGGATACTTGGGTGGAGGAATTGTTTGTCACATGTTTTTCCAGTGGGGTACCCAGATGGCAGTCACTCATCCCTTGCCTGTTGCAGAAAGCAACAGCCTAATCCACCTTACACACTGACTTCGCTTGCTGATTTATAAGGATCAGCCAAAAATAACCCCAAGTAAAAAGTTCTCATCAGTAATGAATCAAAAAAATCACAACTGACTTGTAAAGCAGGGTGGCAGGATGTGCACTGGCAGGCACCACCCTCTTTGCCATGGCTCTAGCTATAGGCATAGACACATCCAGAAGGAGGTGCAATTCTAGCAATAGACAAGCACATGTCACGGGACTTTTCATCTGAGAGACAGTGGCTTTCTTCTGTTACCTCCAAATGTCAGCTGGGCCAAAGTAGAAATGAATAAAGAGGGAAGAAAGAAGATCTGTGGTTCAGAAGTAGCCAAGACTTCTCTTTTCACCTCCTGTTGTGGCTGTTAGAGACAGGCAACAAGCCCGGCAAGATTTCTAATCAGCCTGGCTGGCAGCATGTTGCAAACAAGACTTCACTTTCCACTACTCCATTCCAGACCAGAGCTCTTCCTTCCTTATACTGGAGCATTTCTAATAAGTCCAGCCAAGATCCTGTCATTCACTATGTGCAAATGTAGCTGGTATTCCACCTATTAGGATGCAAGACACTCTTCCCTCCTTTTGTAGCTTGGCAGAGGGTGAAGCTTTCTTGAAAAGGGAAAGAACAGATATCAGCAGAAGAGAAACCCCAGTGATGGTGGCAATGGAGGAAGAAACACATGAACCTTCTGATAGGAATATGAAGCTTTCAAAGCACAGTCATAGCGGAAATATATTAACTTTAATTTGCAGGATGTGGGGGCATTTTGGAAAAGTCAGCAGGAGTAGGAGCCAACAAGAGCTAAGGCAGGAGGGGCTGCTTTGGGAGGAAAGCACATGCGTAAGTGTGTGTGTGTTGCAGTGGGATTTAAAGTAGAAATATTCAGAGAAGAGAAAATCCAGAGAACGTCAGAATAGTTGATGTGGAGAGGAAGATTTTGGAAGCGTACCATCTTGGTAATCTTAGGAGACTGGGAAAATGGAGTTTGGATGTGTGGGTTGCTAGTATGGAGTCACATGGATTTGGGGGGGGTTTGGAGAGAAAGGTCAAAGACAACAGAGCTATTAGAGTGAAGCTGAGGAACTGTTCAGATGAAGAAATAAAAGAAAGGAACTCCAAGGTCATTACTGGTGGGGAAAGCAACCTACACTGCAGAGTTGAGCAGGAGATTTCTCTTCTGTCCCCATGGGCAGAGTCACTCCACTGCGGACTAGTGGAACAGACACCTAATACATAATGCTTGATGTGTGTTTCAAAACCGGTGCACCGAAGCCTTGTTTCCCGATAGCAATGATGCTTGAAGTTTCAATGTCTCCTCACACTGAAATTCAATTATATTGTTTAAATCTCTGGATGAACCAGGTGCTGGAAAAGAATTTGCCAGTCAGGCTGATGATCATAGCACTGACATAAGCTTGGGAGCTGTGCAAAATACAGCCACAGAATTTCCCTGTCTCACAAAGCAGTTGAGTTTTCAGCTATTTTCCATTCCACAGTGAGACAGGATTTCTCATGATATTCATTTGCGAGAGACAGAAGCTTAGGCAGAATAATAAGTAGTACTTAAAGTAGTAACCAAGGAAGTGAGAGAACAAGTCCCTGCTCACCCTGACAGGGACTATGCAATCAAAGTTGGTCTCTGACTCTAGTGATGCTCTAATTACTGGACCATTTGAATATCTCACCCCGTTTTTCATGTATTACAAACATAATTAGCCTTATTAAAGACATAATTAGTGTGTGAGGGAGAGCAAAATACTGACTCTGCAGTCCAATCGTCTGGCACTCGTCTGAGCAATGGGGCATCCAGGTGTCAGCTGCTTTGATCACAACAGGAGTGCCCTGGCCACAGAAAGACTGGCTAACCTGAAGTTTCTGTGTGCGGTCACAGAATTTACTTTAAAGTGAGAAACTGTAGACAAAATATGTTTCACTTGACGTTATTCGTTCAAAGTCCAGCTTTTGATCAACTGGTATTTTCCACTGAAACTTTGGCTTTTCTGAGAAAATTCTTAGGCAGCTGTAGCTGTCAACACATCTAAAGTGTGATACTGCCCTCTGATAACTGGCACATACGTCCCTCAGCATATCAATTTCGGCATTTTCATGCAAGCCCATTTCCTAAGCTACTTGCCAATACATCTCATATAGAAGGAAAAAGAACCTTTCTTGAAGTATTGTATGAACTTAGCTCCCAGACACCTCTCTGTCAATGCCATAAGCCTATTATTTGATCTCACTCAAATCAGTTAATACTCCCAATGAGAACACAAGACTTGCAAACACATCTGGGTATTTGAGTTATGGGCCAATGATTATAGGCTTCTAATCTCAACGTTCAATTTGAATAGTCATTTAAATTGACATAAAGAAGCTATTTCTAGGGTTGATCTGTTACTGTTACGATTGCTCCAACTTATAGTGCAAATTCAAAAGGCTACAAATATAATATCAATTTGAAATTTAAGTCCCTTTCAGCTCTCTCATATTTTGGTTAAGTGAAATAGCAGACTTTCATTTTAATTACGAGCTTTTCAGTTTTTGTCTTGAAAAAAATGACATAGTTATACATAACATAAGCAACAAATAAGCAAAATTAAGGAAATCAAGAAAAAGGTGTGTTTAAATATAATACACAACCACATGTACTACAATTATTTCATCCAATGAAAATGTGTCATGTTTCCAATATAACATGCAGCACACACAAAATTTACACTCTGTTTGTATGCAGACTTGGCATAATTTCTGAGACCTCAGTCATCTTGCAAGGGCCTACATTTATTTCTGAGCTGCTCCACTGAAAATCAGTATTTAGAAACAGCTCGTGGGAGTGGGGAACCTGTTAACAACTCAACAAAAATATTAATCTCCTCATGAAGTTCAGTGTGGGGAGACCTCTAAATTGAGGATTGACAGTTGCTCCATGAACTGTGCTGTCAGGGAAAGGATGTGACAAGGCAGGGTTTGCCATTGCACCGACAAGCGCTGGTTGGGAGGATTCTCCAATATCTCCAAAGAGGTTTTGAAAAAGGCTTTATGGTTTTTTTTTTACTAGAGCCCAACATGATGCTGTTCGCTGACATTGCAGTGGGTGGGCACCCTCATACCTACCCGCCAAGTGCCCCAGGGAGGTTGTCCGCCTCCCTGGACAGGTGCTCACCAACACCCCTCCGTCCCTCACCCACCCACGGCAGTGGAACCAACCTGAGAGGCTGCCACTCCTTTCGGAGCTGTTGTGGGAGCTGGTGGTGCTGAAATCCTGGGACTGGTTGTGTGGCAATCTATTAGCCAATCCCTCAGCCACCCGGTAGTCAGGGATGTAAAGCAAGGCTAAGGGTTAAAGGGCAAAGGTCACAGTGGCATCGTGTGATTAGTTGACAGCACAAGCACATGCAACACATGCAGTTAGCAAGTCAAGGGCAGACATGGTGGGGCAACATGGTTGGATTTTTTTGTTTTTGAAATGTATACCTCTCCTAGCCTAATGGAAGGCAGATGGCTTGCTGATTAGCACAGGACAAAGAGGG
The DNA here is from genome assembly GCF_000690775.1 of Eurypyga helias. Classification (NCBI taxonomy): domain Eukaryota; kingdom Metazoa; phylum Chordata; class Aves; order Eurypygiformes; family Eurypygidae; genus Eurypyga; species Eurypyga helias. Next base: position 118,683 of record NW_010224090.1, read on the forward strand.
TACAAAGCCCAACACAGCGTATTTTGTGATTGTGTGAGGTTAAGCATGCATGCAAGGTATGCAAGCATTAGTTATGGTAAATATGAATAGCGTCTCGCATACTAAAAGACTTTTCTAATTCATGCATAGATGATAGAGCATAAAGCCAAGGGCTCTGGAAAAGAAGAGCTCTATTTACCATTGTTGCCTTTGCCTTGGTCTGGGAGAGAGTAACCAAATCCCATCAGGTCATTTTTTTGCTGAATTGAGCTTTTCCACTGAGGATCAGGTAAGTCGACAGCCAACTCATGGATGCTGTTGGAATGCAGTATCTGGGTGGTGGCATATGGCGTGGCTTGCGTTATTTGGCTGGAACTGTTGTAACTAGTTTTCGTGGTGAAGTCAATGCTGCTGTAAATGGCTCCATCAGAGAGCATAGTAGCGGTTTTATCTCCTTGCCCTGGCACTGGTGGCAGCACATCTGTGGTGAACATAGGGGAATGAAACAAATCATTGATGCACAGGAAGCCTGGAAGTATCAAGGTTTAAGATGAAAAATAAATGTGTCATTTTGCACGTTTGCATTTCAGCTGAGACAGGTCCATGAGCCAACGAAGGGAAGATGATGTACAACCATCGCCAAGCTATCAGCATCTGTGACAGGCCTACCACTTGTCCTTCACGTCTCACTGCCTAAAGCCATCTTTTGGTTTTTTTTCCATACCTTCAACTGTGAAAGTGAAGTTTGGAATATTTCTCTACTGAAGAATGTTTTCAATTGTTCACTCTATGTCAGAACCAATGAAACTGTCTGGGCTTCAGGGAAATGATGAAAGGAGTGAATCTACAAATCACAGAGGAAACTTCCCCAGCAAATATGTAGCAAAACTCAAACAGATGCCAAAGCTCTCAAAGTACTTTAACGGCATCACTTTGACTTTCTTGAGTTTTATGCATCAGCTTATCTAATTTTCTTTTTTACATTATCTAGTACATTTCTCCTTTTCAACAAAAGAAAAACCTGAGAAAACCAAGCTGTTCCTGACATGTGAAAGAAAATCTGTTATTCTGAAGGGATTTAAGCAATAAGTCTCTTAAAATGGCAAAGCAGTGTTGATAATGGAGAACAACTTGTTCAAACACTCCAGTATATTTACCTGAAAAACAACACAGCATATTTAACTAAATACCTGTTGACTTTTCTACATCTTTTGAATCCTATCACACACTGCAATTTGTACCTTTAATCAGTTAGATGGCAACCTCTCTCCTTACTAAGCATTGTAGTGACCTTTGTTGGTGGAATACCAGATTCAGAAGCTGAGACTACTGAAGTGTGAAGAATCTAATACTGACTGGCATGATGTCCCAAGGAGAACCACAGCTCAGCAGATAACACTCTTCCTGCTCTCTCAGAGGTCAACGTACCAAAAGGTACTATCTTTACAATTTATTTAGGCTCTGAGAAGTTGAATCCATTCTGGAATTTAATTGTTAGAAAAATTCCTCATTTATATGCCATATGCTTTATGTAGCCAGATGGCAGGTATACGTTCCAACTGTTAGATCGTACTTGAGAGAATGCAAACTCCTTTGCATTCAGAGAGGATGTTCAGATCCCACGCTAGGTATCGCAGACATTTTTATATACCTTAAGCCTCACGGAGAAAAGATGATTCTTATATCTAGACAAGGGTTTAGGCTCAGTTCCAGACTCAGACATGGGGTTTGTGCAACCTCAGGGAATACAGTTCTCTCAGTGTCTCAGGATTTTCCAGCAATAAGATATGATACCATGGTCGCCTCCCACTGTTGGTTTTTTTTGGTGGTGGTGGTTGGTTAGTTTTGGGGTGTGTGTGAGGGGTTTTTTCCCTGGAATGAAACATGGAATTTTTACCACAGAACTATTTTACACTGCATTCATGTGTGCAACAGTGAACATAATAATATGGACCCTAATAACACCTGCAGTCTCAGGGCAACAACATAATATTAACAATAAATATGGCGATAACAAGTGTTCAGTAGAAAGACTGCAGAAACAGATGAAATTTGAGTCTATCAGTATGATCTGTTTTTGCGGACAACAATAACATGGAAATGGGCAAAATGAAGTATTTAAAATGCCTTAACTGTATCAACTTATATCTGCAGATAAACTGTTAAGTGAAAAAAACTACAATTAATGCAAACTATAGGTCATGTTTCAAAATCAGGTTTTTACTGTCTATCTGCATTTACTTACTGTGCTTTCTAGGGGCAGCACAAAATCATAAAAGCATCTATGTGCAAATACAGCATGAGATGAGAGAGGCATCTTTCTTGCATCTCATCCACAATATAAAGATTTTTCCTTTCCACAACTGGTTTCATCAAAGTATAATGGATTGAAGCTTAGTAAGTAAATTCTGTAGAGGATGTTTAAAAATAAAGTAAGTCCAGCTCAAACTGTCTGTGTTGGATTTGCAGACTCACTGAAGGAAAAACTAGCAGAATGCTCATCTCTCTACTACTCAAGACATACATCTATCTTTTAGCACACATCTGTGGCAGCTGAAAGGGTATCGTCACTATAAAGTCATTTTAAAATGGACAACTATATATTTGCACACACTTGAAAGGAAAGTTGCATAGCTTCCCACCAGCCAAAAATTTTCAGTCGTTCTTACTAATAAGCTGAGGTTCTCCAGACATTCTGGGAATTTTCAGTACAACCACAGATTACTTTTTTGACCTCAATGAAATGTATACATTAAGCACTCAAAGAGCTATTAAGTGCCATTTTACAAAGTGCCATAATCATCTACTAAAAATCAAGTGCAATTTTTTCACCAAGTTGTCATAGCAAAAAACCTCACTGTACATTTCAGACCAAAGATGAACACACATTTCTCAAAATGGATGCTTTCCCCAAAACTCTCATCATTCCAACTTTTTTTATAACTCTTGAGGTAAATGAAATGGTGCTGAAGCACTTCCCGAGGGAAACTCTTACTTGCTACCTCAGGAGACGGTACCATTTGTTGGCTTTACGTGACTCCAAACCTAACCTGTGCTTCCCACTCACAGCCTTGCTCTCAAATGTCTACCTAGGATGCAATGGGGTAGAATTGCCATTCTTAAAGGCAATTTCAGAACTACCAGCCTCAGCTTGTGCTTTTCTGGAGTGATTGATTGCCACCTTACTGTTCTCAAAATTCTTACAGATCTTTTATATTAACACAGATCTTTTAACCAGTAAAAGAGGCCCACGTTCTATCTATACAGTTAATTCATGTTAAAAGACACCTGACTTCTAATCCATCTTTAAAGAAGAAGCATCCAAACATCCCTATCTGTTTCAGCAGTTGAAAGTGGTCCCAAAATAACCAGAATAAAAGTGTGAGCTCAACTATAAAGATCAGGGTTGGAATTAAGCTGCTGAAATTCCAAACATAACTGTTGCACCTCTTGGACAAATTTGGACCTGTGCCTCATCAACACTGAAGCCAAAAGCTTTAAAACATGCTTACAGTTTCATCCGTATAGAGCCAAATACTAAAAGAAAATGGTAATTTTTCTGTATTATGTGCGCTTATGGAAAGATGGAAAAGTACTGAAGGGTTTTATTTTCAAAATATTCACAGCAAAGAAGCTGGCAGATAGTTGCGTTCTAAACACTGTCAAAAGTTTTGCTTACTTGATAATATTTCTGTAAGACAAGAGCTCTACATCACTTTTATATATAAAATAAATCTAGTGTGTTTTGTTGCAATACATGAGCCAGCAATGTGTGTTTCCCAACCATACCCTAAGCTGCATCAAAAAAAGTGTGGTCAGTAGATA
>NW_010224091.1:0-11548 GCF_000690775.1 Eurypyga helias
CCCCCCGAGGTGTAGCTTTGTTTGCTGTCCATTTTTTGGGAGTAGTCATCCTGTTCTTTGCAAATATTTGTGGAAAGTCTCTTGACTTCTGCTCCCAAGCATTGCTGTAATCTTCCTTTGCTATGGTATAAGCAGGACACAACTCAGCAGACTTCAAGCCTACTCCTGTTGTCACTTTTGCCACTGGCTGCAGACAGGTCTTACACCTGGCTGATTTCTGCCAGTTTGACCAGTTTCACTCGTGGCATGGGTCTGCTGTTGGCAGTAGTCAGCATTCCTGAGGGTTGTTTGAGTAGGAGAGCTCTGGGGTGACCTTTTTTGTCATTGCTTGGTTTTTGTTTGTTTGTCCATTTCAAAGGTAGCAATCCCCTTCCCATATGGACTTTGTTCTTTTTGTGCCATTTTGGCTTGTTTTACTGTGTATGGCTCTCCTGCCTAGCTCCGACTTAACAGACACCAATCATCTACCTAGTCGTCTTCTCTCTTTATAGTCCATCTGTTCTATTTAGTCTATCTATCTATTTAGGTGCCTATCTTGTTTTTAGGGCCTATTTTTCATTCTCACAATTTATTTTGGCTTATGTTGGCCTATCTTTGTGGTGCTTACTAATCCAATTTGATTTATACAAACCAGTACTCAGACTGATATCACATTCTTTCTGCTATGGTTAAGAACAAGAGCCCGACTATCATCTATAAACACTGTATCAACTGTTCATGTTGCCACGTGGATGATGGCACTTTTATTTTGTCTCCATGGATTCAGTAGCAGCTATAATCCAACATATTCACAGCAAGCTCATGTCATGAAATTTATAACAACTCCGACATATTAATTTTGTCATTTTGCTAGCTTTGTTATGTCCAGGCAGCCAAGTCTTCGCAAAAGACAATACTGCCTGATTCTTCCAGAAGTCACAATGTTGCTCTTAAATGTGCAGTGCCTGAGATGGCTGGCATAGCCCTACAAGCTTCCAGCAGTCTACCTCATGCAGAGACAATAATAATTTGCCCATTGCTAAAAGTTAAAACATAGGAATGGATGCTTGTCTTTATATACCACCTACTATATTCCTGACTCTGCATTCCCTAACAATGAGGTGATGGACTAAAGAAGAGAAAAAATTGCTCAGGGTCTTTATTAACTTTTTACAGTGGATCATAAACTGATGAACTACAGAGAAGTGATGTTATATACTGATAAGACTTAATTTAGATACAATTTCTTCTATAATCTGCTATGACAGCTTGAAAATTCTACGTCTTAACTGCTTGCTATATATAATTTCTCTTCTTCTTCCAGTCTAAAAATTCACTGCCCAATAGTAGCAGAAAGTACAGGACAACAGAGGTGACATAGAATGAAATTGTTCTATTACCATATAAGTATATTTCCCTTAAAAAAGAAGTTAACAAATCATGATGATAAAGAAATATTGCAATTATATTTTTCCAAGATACATCTGAATTTAGGAATTCAGAACTAAGAGCATGCTGCTTAATCAGAAAAACACAGCAACAGCTTAAGAATAACATACTTCACTAGGAAGTTCATATTGTATTTGCACTTCAAAAAGAAAAATGGTGTTAAGTGGACCTCAGCACATTTCCCATGGATTATTTGAAATCATTATACTGTGTCCTTTTCTGCATATTTTCCATACTTCATATTTTCTTATAAATCTAATATAAAAATATCTTGATATACAGGAGTTATATCTGTAGTCTAAGGGTTGAGGATTTAAAAAATATGTGTCCTTGCACACACTGTATTTCAGATCTTCTCATCTACCATTTCCAAACAAAGGATGTTCAACTGGACTCTTCCCTCTTCAGAGCAAGGCCTTTTAATTTTCATTATTCCTTTTTGATGGACTGAAACTTGGTTCTGCTTTTACTTTTATTTTCCCTTTTGTTGGCTTACTTGCCTGTCCACACCCTCCCTATTCCTATAGTCATAAGCACAAAGAATGTGCTTATAATAGTATTGAAAAACTCTGAATTCCACTAGTTTGAATACTTCATGTTTGGCATAACATGAGGCACTGTCCCAGGAGCAAGAATGCTGTGCTGCTTCCAAACCCAGATCTTTTCTGTGGCAATGAATTCTTCTCAGCATCCAAGATATCAAACTGTCAGGCTGTTTTTTTTTTTGAACCAGAATTGAGGAAATACATCTGATTTAAATAAATTAGGTTGTTTGAACATGCCTTAAGCAACAGTACAAATATGTCAGTGTTTTCCTGCCTCTTAATGTGGGTCCAACTGAGTCCATTGGGCAAAGTATTTTCAAAGACGTCTGCTTCATTCATTCATGCACGGTTAGAAAGACAGGGAATTATTGCAGGATATTCTCATTAGAGTCTAGATATGAAATTCTTTTTGTGGTTGCTGTGCATCTTGAAATTGTTGTACTTTGCATAGGTTCATCTCTATTCATCCTCTTTGGTATGTAGCTACCAAGATGAAAATATCTGAGAATATTTCATATTATATTTGACTTGATTTCTTCCATACTTTTAGGAAACTTTAATAGAAAGCAGTTAGTTGAAGGTGTAAGGCTTTACAAAAAATACATATTTTACTATTACTGATGTCTTCTTCACAATATCTATATAAATAAATTCACCCAAAACGTTACTTACACATTTACTAAAGTCTTATTCTATTGGCTGAAAATAGTTGTACACTGCAGGATGTTAACTGAACATGGCTACCAGCATCAACCATTCCTACTGAACTATGGTTTAATAAGGTTTAACTGAAACCCTTCAACAGAGCATGATGGGACTGGCAATGGATTTGAGCCATCCAATTTATTACCTTCAGTTTAAAAGGAGGCGTTAACAGCAAACATTTCTGGCAATAGACATTAGGACTTGACAGTGGGAAAGGAAGAAATCTCTGACTATTAGAGGCAAATTCAACATGTAAGCTCTTTGTAACCTTCTTGAGCTTGATGTCAAATGTAGAGAGTTTTTGGTTCTCATAAGGACTGTTGCAGAACTTTACACGCACCATATTTATAAGCATTCTGTAAATTTCCACATCAATTCATATATCTTTAGTTAGCTTTCATTCTTCTTTAGCTTAAACAGCTCTCCTGGTGTATAGTGCATTTACAAGAAACATCTGTATTCTCTCAGCATTAATTTTGCTAAGCTAAAGAAGGTAAGAGGCTTTTCAGGTGTCACCTGAGCTTCTTCACATCTCTTTTCTATTTCTCCAAATCGCTTCTGGTTTTAATGCAACTGTTGCAACAGAATTATATGTGCTATTCCAGAGGCAGTCTTGCCAAGACCTTGTGCAAGTGGTACCCTCTACCAGTACTAGAAAACATTCCAGCACATCCTAGGATTACATTTTCCTTTTTCATGGCAGCTTCACACTGGTAGTGATAATCATCATGTGATTGACTGATTAAACCCAAGCCTTTCTCCTCCTGTACTATTTCCACTGATGAGCTCCCAGCTTATAGCAGAAATTCTCGTTATTAGTCCCTGAGTGCATGACCTTACACTTTGTACTATTAAATTTCATCTTGCTTCTATTACTACAGTCGTCAAGGTCATCTAATTCTTCCTGTATGATATTCCAGTTCTCCTCAGTATTGGCAACCCAGCCAAAGTTTTTGTCATCAGAAAAATTTCATTAGCACACTCCCAGTATTTGTATCAAAGCCATTAATGAAGATATCAAATAATACTGGTCTTAAGATCAATCCCTGAGGAACTTCACCAATGATTCTCCAAACTGATAGACTTTCTTTCAGCACAAGTCATATTTATTTCTTGTTTAACATGTTTTTTCAGTGTTAAAATTCTCATGTTAATTACCCTGTTTAAGTGGTAGTTCCCCATGTGGTACTGCAGCAAAGTTAAGATAGGTTAGAGCGTTTTCACTATAGAGGAAGAATTATAAACAAAATGTGGAAGTGTGACCTAGGCGAGGCAATTCAATCAAACCAGGCCTGCATATCACCCAAATTGTTTGAAATGTTGGACAAGAGAAGAAAAAATCTGACTAATGATATAAACATTAAATCTGCTGAGAAACATTTAATGAAAGCTAGAAAATCAGCAAGTAGAAATATCTCAAAAACACTGGTGTGCAAATAACAAAAACTTTGCTTGTAGCAAATAACTGCTAAGGTATTTCTAGACATAAGTATATTCCTACATCCAAACAATGCTGCTTTACATTCACTCAGTATAACATCATTATTTAAGCAATAATGATGCAACGGTCCATTATCAGTTGGTTGTTCAGTTAATGAAGTGCCTGAGGTGAAGGCCACTGCTTTACTTACCCAACACAAGGTTTTATTAAGAAACAAGCATTCATCTTGATCACGGCACCAATTCAGCATCTACTAAATTGACAGCTCTATCTGGAAATAAGTTTCTATCACAAAGAAAGTGTTATCTGCTGTCATCTGACAAGTGTACTTCATTCCCTACCTAGATTTAACAACTGAGACTCCTCTACTGCACAGTGTCAGTTCTCTGGTTTTATAACAGTAAAATATACTCATAAGCAGTTATGTATTTGTTGCCCAAAGAAATTTGACTTGTTGATGGCTACCACTCCCAAAGATTAAGCCCCTTCACTGACTGTTACTTCTTATATATGAGTAATTTTCTAGGTTAGTTTTAATAACTGGGATCACTTCACTGGTTCAGCTAAGACCATGGCCCCAAAAGCATTGCTATCTCCACCCAATTGATGTGGCAGTAAATGATGTCAGACGAAATGTAATCCCAGGCCTTGAGCAGGGAGAGGTTAACTCTGATTTGCTGTCCTTTCCCCTTCCACCACCCCAGAAAGAATTGTGTAGAACCACTTTCTTAAGTGTGGGTAACCCGGACGTTCATAAAACTCATGTTTGCTGAAGAACAGAGTGGCACATGTATGAAAAATTCACAGGAGAGAGCAGCACTGAACAACCTCACCCTCCTGATATCCTGGGATATCCAGATTGCTGAGACAAGAACTAAATGCAGAACACTGTGCTGCAAAATCTTTGAAGATTTAAAAAAAAAAAAAAAAAAATCCATGATGCAAAGGCTAGGATACTTAATTGTACCTTATTTTTCCATCACATCAACCAGAAAGGGTTAGACAGGAATACCTTAGTTGGGTCAGTCTCTGGGGATGTCATCCACAAGTAACTCAAAGGTTAGGAATTTTCTGTTAGTGTGTAGGGGCCATTCAACAGTGATATCTCCTGGCCAAAGAAAAATATGAAAGAAGAGATCTAGGTCTGCATTTCAGTCTGAAGATCCAGTGACAATGGTTAGATTCTGCACAAATGTAGTTATCTTGGAAGCTGAAGGGAATCAGCACCTGGGGCCAAGTTAAACAAACTGGGTAGTATATTTTGTGTCAGAGATTATGTGGTCCTTGATAATTTCATTTACATTTTGGTTTATTTTTCTCCAGGTCTCCTCCCCTTTTCCTTAGTATTTAGAACATTCTTGTTTCTATAGCCTTGGTGGATATGATTTTATATCATATTAGAACAAAATGATTAAACCCTGATGTACTATATGTAAAAAACGTTGTAAATTTAAAATACAGTAAACCTCAGAATTAAGTCAAATCCTGTGTGGAGTTAGGACAGCTTTGCACTACTTTACTGATTGAAAGTTGGCTCTAACACTGAGAACTTCTGAATCAATATTGTTAAATTTGATCAACTTGCGCATGAAAACCATGCCCCACATTTGATTCTTTGCAAGGAAAAAAATGCCTTTCTTGCTGTTTCAAATATTTATGAATAATCAAAAGCCTGTTGTTGATTACTTTTTTTTTTTTCTCTTCTGTTATCTCTTTTTAGGGAAAACATATATAACATACTGATGCTGCTACCTTACCCTTTTCTGCTAATTCACCAATGGCTTAAAGCTTCTTTGTATCTGGCAGAAGAGCCCTATTCTTTTGCTTAATCCTTCAATCCAGCAGCTCCACAATGCATCAGTAGTTGCCCCAGTTGTAAAGCAGTGCATGTCCATAACCTATCAACTGAAAGCCTTTCTACAGTATGTCAAGTATATCTGCAATATTTGTTCAAATTGAAATTTAGATGATGCTCTCTTCACATGCATCAAGACATTTTGTATTTCTGTGATTTGGAGTTAATGTTTTTTCCAATCCCAGACAGAAAGAGAGTTCTGATTATCTATGGAGGATGATCCACAATTCTTTTTCATTCTTCCTGGAATAGCAAACGAGTATGTTTAGTCTGTCATCTGAAAAGATGATACCCTGAAACCACACTATTGAGCCTGTCACAGCTGTGTTAGAGGGAGGTGACCCATTTACTGACAAAAAAGACTAGAAAATATAAAGCTAGTCTGAGATTTTATTTAAACGAAACTAGCCCTGTTATGAACTTCTTACTTGTTCAGACAATGGACTGATGATACCTTAACTGCTCACCTATTATGACAAGACTGCTACAACTCCGAACAACATTTTAATTTTTTAAACATTCTTTTCCTCATACTTTTGCTTTTGTTCTAACGCACGTTCTCTAGAACACATTTTTTGAAGGATGTTTTGCTGCAATGTTGTTTAAAACTTTCTTGAAAATTTAGACCGTCTCAGTACAAGGGTTGGTCTTAGATATAAGAAACAGTATTTGAGAGATGCACAAGGGGATTACCATTTGGGTATTACTTTTTTTTTCACAGAAGTTAACACCAAGAGAGGTCATTACATTAAGCTATCGGCTTTCCATATAGGACTTCACATTTTACCCTGTTGCTCCTTACTGAGTCCAATAACTTGTGTTTGGGTAAAGCATATCTTCCAGAAAGAGAATCTGTCTTGATCTGTAGACATTAAAAGATAGGGAAGTGATCATACCGTTTTATAACTTGTTCCAGTGGTTAACCACTCATGGTTAACATGTGGCTGAGTTCAGCTTCCAGCCATTAGTTCTTGTTATCCCTTTCTTTGCCTGATTAAAGAGCACTGTAGTACTCTGTTTTCTCATTGTGAGAGTACTTACACTTTCACAGTTACCTCTCAGTCAAGTCACCACTCAATCTTCTTTTGATAGACTAAACAAACAAAGTCTCTCACTGTAGGCATTTTATCCAACCTTGAATCATTTTGTGGTCCTTTTCTACATCTCCAGATTTAAAAAAAGCCCAGCGAATCAAAACTCTTTTAACTGTGGACAACAGAAATGGACAAAATATTCTCTTATCGGTTTAATTATTGCCAAATAAAGATACAAAAAAGACAACTCTCTTTTCCCACGTGGTTATTTATAGGATTCCAATTCCTGTTTTTCAGAATTGTGCCTGTGCTTACATCGTCACTATGATGCTTAGAGCTGCCTCAGTCAATGTATTCCCAGACAAGGCTGCCCCTCCTAGTGGGCTGGTCTGCATCTTTTTCTTTCATGCATGGTTCTGCGGTTGACTGAGTTGCAACATGGGTTGTTTTGTTACTATTTTTTGAATGATCTCATTTTATCAGCAATACAGAGCCCAGTGTATGGCTCTGTTGTTCTCATCATTATTTACTGATTCTCCAATCTTTCTGCCACCCACAAATTTTCTAGGAATGATTTATGTTTATGTTTTAACTCATGGGTGAAAATGTTGAATAACACTGAGTCTAATGTTGATCCCCAAGGAGCCTCCTTGGATCACTTTCATTTGATGATGATTTACCACTGACTAACTCTTCTCTGAGATCATTCATGTAACAAGTTCCGCATTCATCTGCATTGTGCTCTGTTGAATTTGCATTGTGTTATCAGTTATCTGAAATTCAACACTAAAAGTATGCTAGTCAGAATGGTAGGAATTCTAGGCATTCATAGGGACAGAATAAAACAAGGGTAGTTGCCTAGGTTGTAAAGCAATGCATTTCTCTCATCTCTCAGCTGAAAAATAGAAATTGTGGGTTTTGTGTCTTTTCATACCTATGAGGATATTGCATGTATTTTCATACCTATGAGGATATTGCTTATACTTGTCCATTTACAGAATAAACCTAGAAATATTGAAATGTTGGACAAGAAATTAAATAAGAACAAAAACCACTTCTGTTTTCATTGTAGTTCTCATCTATTTCTTGTGCACCAGAAGAGGGAGAGTAGCTGTGTGGGTAGTACCAGTCAATGCTGTAGAAACTCATGCTCTACACCTTGCACAACATGCTATCTTTTCTTTCTATTCCAAAAGGTGCACTTGTGGCTACTAGACAGGAAGAACACAAACTTATTTTAGGATATTAGGTCCAGAGAAGACTTTCCAAATACAAATGGGTCTAGTGTAATGTGATTAATGTAGGCATACTCCAAAAGTAATAGTTAGATGTGACTTTCAACTATTATCTGCAAATACAGAAGCTTAAAGTCTTCATTATTTCAATTGCTAGTCCCTGCCAGGAAAGAATTTGCTTGGAATAGCATAGTTATCCTTGAGGCATCTTAATACAACAAGATTTCAAAATGCCACAAAAATTGCTGGACTGGACATTTAGAGTTGGCTTTGCCACCATCCTGGATCCTGCAACCAATGCAAAGAATCACCAAGGATAAAACCCACACAATTCCAGTTTATGCTGATGGACTTTCTGTTAGGAGATAGAAGCTGGTTACCAGCTACATCATGTGCTGAGATAAAACTGGTGAATAACAGAGGCACAAACAGAGGAAAGGTGAGGTGAAATGGAATTGTATCATTTAGTTCCCATATTCTCTATAGAAACAAAAATGCCAAAACAGGCTAGTGCAAATCATTTCTGAGGACACAGAATTATCATTAGTGGACTAGCTATGGTGGTCCTTTACAACTGCTCACAGACTCTAAAATATGAGTACATTATAAAGATATACCTATCTCCATTAGAGAGTATTCCCCTAAAGAACTGAAAATAAATGTGAATTTGTTCTTCTAAATGATCTACTGACAACTAAAAAAGTACTGTAGTTTCTATATTGAGCTTTGCCAGAAGGGTGCCCTTATCAGGACCCTTAAAAGTCTTGATAGACTGATTGAAAGACATCCTAGCAAATTGATGTAGTTATTCACTGATTTTTCCTCCAGTCCAAACTTGCCTGAAGACAGCATTGATGTGCTCAAATGGACCAGCTACTATATTCCTAAGTCAGGTCCTCCTCTAACTTTCTTCCATTTACTTAAGATTGCACATTTGTACTTTAGGACCAGTGCAAAGAATGATAAACCCTTAAAAAAATTCACACAACTTAGCTTTCATCAGATTAAGGTACCTTAGCAACTAGAGCAGTATTTTATCTATTTTCACTGGGATTTGGTTCTCTTTATAGCACCCTTGAACTGACCCTGATAGCTGGTGTTTCTATCTTTTATCAGCCCTGAGTCTTTTGAATCACCGGGTTATTGAGTTGTGAGACCCTGCCATCTTCACATGTGTACCTAAACTTGCTTATCCTTGCCACCCAATTTGGGTCTTTTAATAAAGTGCCAGGAAAGGTACATCTAGGTCCTCTCTGCTGCATTATGACATCAATCCCACAGGAGACTCGTGGTCAAAATCTGATAATGTTAACTTTATTTTCAACATGAATTTATGATAACTAAGTGCAATTTATAGCCTACATGCTGACACGGCATCCTTTTTTTCTTTTTCTTTTCTTTTTTTCTTTTTTCCCCTGAGACCTTCTTCAAAATGTATACAGCATTCTCCATCCTTTCCTATTCACTATCTGGGATCCTCCCATATAAATGACTCATCATAGAGAAGAGTGGCCCTTTTGCCCTTTGTGGCGTACTCCTTCAGCGCAGTAGCTATGGATCTAAATAAAAGGCAGCATGTTTCCAAGCACTTTTTTCTCTCAGGGCTCACTTGCTAAAATAGAAACCCAAGTCCACATGGTGATCATATTTGCTACCTCAGGGACTAATTTTCTTTTACCTCCTTTCCTGTATTCCAAAGCCTCATTGCCATTATCCTCTTGCTCCCCATGCACTAACAAAAAGATTTTAATGCATTCATTATGCAAAATCTTGTCTTTTGTGACCTTTGCCAAGAGTGCCCCCAAAGGACTGGCCAGGCTTAATAAGCTCACAAATAAACTACCATGTCAGCCAAGGGCACTACTGGCCAATGGAGCCTGCACCATTGCCCTCTCCCCAAGCCCCCACTTCACACCTGAGATACCCTGAGGTGGGATTGGGGGGGTGTTGTCTGTTCTGGAAAACTGTTAATCCTTTCCGGCAGCTCCCAGCTAGGCAAACAATCCCCTTTGTGGAGGCTGGAACAATCACACAGGCAATATTGCCTTTTGCTACTCCTGAGATGGGCTCTGCCTTCCTTTAAGTTCCCTTTTTTCCTCTATCCTCGGCTACATTGTTTAATGCTTTCATTCTTATTATTTCATTTATGTTATGTCCTGTAAAGGCTTTGTCATGGGCAAGCCAGCTGGGTCATTGGAGGAAAGGCCTCTCTCGTCAGATCCTTGTGTTAGTCCATTTTCCTCCTGCCCAGAGTTATTGTCTAGGTTCTGTGGGGAAAACATCCGCTCCCCCATTCAGTCGTTGATACTGTGGCAGTTTACAGCAGTTTCTGTCTGCTAAGCAGACAGGAAAAGAAGGGAGTAAGAGGAATATGGCAGCCTCTTCATTTCATATATAAAAGATGCAGATAAATTATATAATATCAGAGAATGACATAGCCAGTAAAAAATCTGAATTTATTGTGGAAGAATATAAACTTTCAAAACTCTAAAAGAGATCATGCTCATAAAAGATAGATATTACAAATGTTAATGCAAATTATTAGTAAATCTGACCCCTCTACCCCACTATGACACACATTTAAAATTTATTATGGAACACATTCAGGGGAATAGCTTTAGGGAATTCATTGCTCATCTTTCTCTTTCTTCCTCCATCTCACACACTAGCAGTCTCCAGACAGCTTCTCTGAATTCTTCAGAAATACTGCCACTCTGACCTCTGTACCATAGATCCATTGACTTACTTCATTTGACTGTCTAGAGTGACAGCTAAGGTACAAGTACAACATGTTCTCACAACTTCCTTGGCAGTGTACACATCTTCCTTCCAGTTCACCTCTATATTATGATGCAGAATATCATGACACAGATTGCTTAAATAAAATGATCTTCAGATCATTTTGATCTTTGGATGTTTTAATATATATAGTCTGAACAAAACTCATGAACAAACCATGGGCTTTAGTTTGTAGCAGAATTCGTCTTATAACATATACTTTATTTTATTTCTGAGGTCGTGTCAAACAGGAATGGTTTTCAGCATCATGAAAACTTTTCGGTATCCAAGTGCCATTAGCGGCAATAGGACTTACATATTAACATAAGATATACATTGTTTTCTATAATAAAATATATAATTTTTATCATATTTTTTGCCCTTCCCCCCAGTTTTCTAGTCCATTCCAAAATTCCCTCTGGATTTACCTCTATTTTGAGCTTAAAAAAAAAAAAAAAACAACAAAAACAAACCTGAAATAATGACACTGTTTTTTTTCAGAAATCAGCTAATAATTTAAGGCCACA
>NW_010224091.1:11600-11870 GCF_000690775.1 Eurypyga helias
GCTCGTCACTGTGAAAACCTACTTCTTGAGCTTAAAATTCCCTTGATAACAATCTTATACAACTCCTCCTAATGCCGTAACACTGAAACACCTACTTCAGCAGTTATAAACCCCCAAAACAAAACCCTAAAATATTTCTGTATTTTAACAGGATTCTTACCAGGTTCTATTTGCAAACTTAAAGAAATATATAATAGTTAACCTGACAGGGTAAGACAATATGAGAATAAAACATTTACCATATGTGGAACTGGAGTGTATTTTATATTT
>NW_010224092.1:0-243 GCF_000690775.1 Eurypyga helias
GACTCTGTCAGCCCCATGCATTACGACTGCTTCTGTTATGAAAAGAAAGACGGTCATGTCATAGGTGATTCCTTTCTGAGGTGAACAGAGGGCCAATATGCCAAACAGACCCATCGCACAGGGAAGTCTGCTGCCTCCTTTGGGCCCAGATTAGAGCTGACCCAGAGTTTATGGGTCAAGATTAAAGGAAGGGCAGGGAGAGGGGACACAGTAGTAGGGGTTTGCTACAGGCCCCCTGGTCAG
>NW_010224092.1:499-10975 GCF_000690775.1 Eurypyga helias
TAAAACAGTGGAGTTTGAGATCCTTATGGAGGAGATGAGGGTGCACAGAAAACTCAGTATCCAGGGCTTCATGAGACTTTGACATCTTTGGGGAACTGATTGGCAGAGTTCCATGGGATGAAGCCCTGGAGGGAAGAGGGGTCCAAGAAAGCCAGCTCTTGTTCAAGGATCTTCTCCTCCAAGCTCAGGAGCAATGCATCCCAGTGAAGAAGGGTTGGGTAAAAATGCCAGGAGGCTTGCGTGGATGAACAAGCAGCTCCTGGAGAAACTGAGGCACAAAAAGGAAGACTACAGGTGGTGGAAGCAGGGACAGGGAGCCTGGGAGGATTAAAGGGTACTAGTAATTTAGGAAAGCCAAAGCTCTGACAGAATTAAACATGACCAGGGACATCAAAGACAAAAAGAAGGTCTTCCACAGGTACATCGGTGATAAAAGGAAGATTAGGGAAAATATGGACCCTCTGCAAAAGGAAAATGGAGAGCTGTTTCCCCAGGATATGGAAAAAGCTGACGTGTTCAATGATTATTTTGCCTTCACTGATCTTCACTGGCAGGGGAGAAAGCTATACCTCCACGATACAGAAGGCAAGGGCGAGGACTGAGAAAATGGCAAGATCATGGAACATGATCATGCCTGCCAAGATCATGGAGCATATCCTCCTGGAAACCATGCTAAGGCACAGGGAGAACGAGGACATGATTGGTGACAACCATCATGGCTTCACCAAGGGCAGATCGTGCCTGACCAATATGGTATCTTCTACAATGAGGTCACAACCTTGGTGGATAGAAGAATCATAGAGTGGTTTGTGTTAGAAGATACACTACTCCTTCTGGTCATCAGAGATTACTTCCGATGTCTTGATGAAATAATCTTCTTCCACATACCATGAGGACCCCAATGAGCACATGCCAGTTAACAACTAAGGGGAAAAGGTTAAAAGGTTTTATTAAATTTTGGGCTTTTGTTTGTCATGGATTAAGAGAATGATATCCAGAAGGTTACGGTTTTGGTAGAGAGCATGCATGTCTGTGTCACTGTGCCTTGGTTTATGTCTGATATCTTCTCTGTGAACCTGATGGCTGTGGCCATCTACGAAATGTGTTTACAAGCTTCAAGAAAAAGAGTTTAATTCTTCCTTTCACTCTATAAATAATTAGACTCTGCTTTTGTATGTGTGTGTGTGTGTTTTTTCTTTTCTTTTTAAATATCCACAACGGATTTGATAAAATTCTTACCAAAACAGATGGGTTTAATGTTGGAAATCCTGAATGGAATATTGAACTTTTGATTGAACAAACAAGGTAGGAGAAACTGTCTAGGAGCAAGGAGCAGACAATGGGTGTGAGGGGACACCAGACTCCTTAGTGTTGACATCTGTTTACTTCATGAAAATGAGGGAGAAATATGTGCTGTGTACAGAGGTTACTAGTGGAGTCTTTGGGCTGTATCACTGACATCTACTTTCTACTGTAATGGTCATATAGGTGTCATGGTACTTAGTCCTAATTTTCACAGACATAACTGAGAAGAGAAGCAAGTTCTTGGGCTTGTTTTTTTCCACACGTTCTTTGCAATATCGGCTAAAGCACAATGCAATGTTCCTCTCTGGCCTCAAAGATGTCTTTTCTCTTCAAAGCCAGTTCTCTGTGTGAGACAGATCTTGTTCAGTGAGCAGAGGCAGCAAACGAAATGATTTTGTATGTGTGATGAACTAAGGATAAAATACAAAATTAATCCAAGAGCATGAAAAATTATCAATTTCGAATTCCCATTTGCTATATTCAGTGCCGTAATAGGCCTTTTTGAATGCGTAATCTCAAGTGATTATTATTTGTGACACTGGCCCATTCTTTTGTGAATATTGTGTTTTAATTAATTCTAGAAACTGATTTCACTCCTTTTATCTCTCCTTTCTACACAGAGGTTCTTTCTTGGCTTTTTTTTTTTAGTGTAAATAGCATACCTCGAGATTATTTAAAAATTGTTAGTAAATAAAGACTAGTTTCATCAGTGACCACAGAGAGAGGAAAATCCGGAAGGGTCGTGTCTTACCACTTGAATACTATATTGTGTGGTCTTGTTTTAGGATGGGGGTTGGAAAGGAAAGCTTGCTCTTACAGAAGTCTGTGAGCTGTAAGACTTTGCTCTCTGTAAAACTAAAAATATTTTGTGAGTGTGTTATGTAGTTTTCAACAAAGTATATATTAATCAAATAAAGTGAAACAAAAGGAGCATGGAAGATTATATTTAAGATTATCCATCACCATAGATAGGTGACGCTAAGTGAGGTGAAGAATAACTTTCCTATAAAAATCAACAGACCGTAAATGTCTGAATCTTCTATACAGTTTCAAAATCTATTTCAAAAATTATAGATTGACAACTGCGTATGTGCAAGCCTAGGGTGCTGGGATAGTGTTTGTGCAATAGAACTCTTAGAGTCAAATTATCATATTAATATGCTTAGAAAGAACAGATGAATCAACTTTTGTGAGTCTTAAACTTGCTCAAACCTCCCCTCTAGACTGGAATCCAGGTACAAATCGAAGTACAAAACAGTTTGCTGTAACTGTTTTTAATTTATGTTTTATTTTTTACCTACTTTATACTTCCATCCTTGTGGGAAGCAGAAGTACCCAACTTCATTGAAAGTTCTGTTCTCATTATTTCTAACATAAACCAGGATGTTTGAAAGCTTACAGTAATGAGAAACTATTTTCACAAGATTTCCAGCCAAGTTTTGGCAGTCTGAGATGGTGCTACTGGAGTGTGTTACTGTGTAAATTTTATTATCATAAATATGACATGTATGCAGAGGATTTCTTATACCTTGGATCTCTGTGAATTTGCTTGTTTCCTTTGGAATCTGTGCTAATATCAAACTTCAGTGTAAAACTCAGTGGCAGCCACCACTCTTGTTACTTCCAAGTGCATGCAAAACTGAATTGATTTGTCTTTCAGAATAAACCTCTCCCATCAGAAATATGCCAAACACCACTTTCATTATTCCTGGATCCTCAGCATGGCAAACACAGACAGCCTTGTGATTACGAAAGGGTGCTAAATATATACAGCGTATTCCCACATACAGAAATGTGTCCTGGGCCGTTCAAGTAAAGATATAGAAACATGCAGAAAATACAAAGTCAGGGTAAATTCTGCTCCCAGTCATGATATTTTCTTTCCATGGCATATGTGATTGGCAGTTCATAGCCAGTGGACTGAGAGAGATTCTAAGTGGATAATATTGACAGAGAAAGGAAAGGTCTTACCTTTCTAAACTGTGGAAGGATGGGTTTTCAGGGTTTATATGGAAAGCTGACTGACCTAGGCAAAATGTGTAAAAATGGATGGAAATGTAATTTTCCTTTCTTAAGTGAAATGCTCTTGTTAGGAAAAAAAAGGATGCTCTCTGTTTGAATTCCCAGTGTATTATTTTGTTGGGTAATTTAGTAAAAGATATTATACTTCTGCAAATGTTACACTGTTCAGGTCTTGAAATCCCACAAATCCTGCACTATTTGAGGTTGTGAAGGTCTAAGCTTGACGATTTTGACTTCTCTCAATTCTTCTGCCAGGGACTGATTTAAACCTGTTTGCAGATGACAGGCAAACATTATAATTGCATAATTTTAATCTTAATTCTGTAGTGACCTCCTGCCCACCTGTCATTCTTAGCAAAAGAAGACATGGCTTTCCTCAGCAGCTTGCCTTTGTAGAATGGTCTGTTGAAATTAGCCTTGCCACACCACTGACATAATTAGAAATAATTGGATTTGCTGCACTCTGGCAAAGAGGTGAGATCAATATTATAACTAAAACTGCATTACTTTATAATTGGATCTTAAAAATGAAACCTCTAAAAGATGAAAAATCTTTCATACGCTTCTTAGAAATGTTTAACTTTTGTATTTAGCTTTATATTTTGACAATAATCCAGGAAAAAACCAAACAAACAAACAAAACCACTCAAAAACTGTAACCTTATAATTAGTATTAGTATCTCAAATCTTCCACAAAGTTGTTCATTGTAATATGTCAAAATTGTACGACTTCACAAGGCTCCATGAGGAACCTGCTGAAGACGATGAGACCCAGATCCTATGGTCACTGTAAAGTGCAGTCAGTTCTCAACAGCTCAACAGCTGGTTTGATCTGCTGGGCACGTTTGTCCGTTGCTTTCGGTGAAAGCTGAACAGATTCCTAAGCATTTAATTCCTCACTTGGCTGTGTGATCTGCAGTACTTGCAAAGAAAATAGACTAATTTTAGGGAAAATTTTCTAACAGCTGTATTTCTGATAGATATTCATCCATCTATTCATCTCTACTTATGTATAAAGGCTTGTTCTGTACTGACCACAGAAAATGGATCTTTGATCATATTTGATCTGCAATAAAATTTCCATTTCAATTCTTAACTTTATAAACCAGATTGAAGCAATAATGCTCACAAAAAACTTCGATTGAAAAAGATTTATTTTTAGAGCATTCAAAATATTTTATTAAAAAAAAAAATAGCTCTACTACAGTTCAAAGTCACATTTTGTGTTCCAACATTTAATGTACAACTCAAAACATTTCAAAGAAAATATCTGAATGTTTTTCCTGAAAGGGTCAAAGCAAAATGCTTTGGTGTGTCAAAACTGTTTCCTCTGTTCTTTATTTCTGAATGATGACTATTACCCAAATGAAAATACTTTCAGCTAAGAATCTCTTACGAACTTTGAACTGGCCACTTGGGATTTCAGCTTTGAGCTGAAAACCATATTCCACAAGTGGTCGTCCTTTGATGGCAGAAATTATAATTCAGAGGACATTCAAAGCCCAGTCTTCTTTACAAGTAGAATTGGGTTTATTTTAGTCAAAGTTCTATTTAAGGTCTTGATGCTGGCAGTTAATTGCAGTTTCTTTCCTCCATGTGTCTGCTGGCAGGAGATCCAGTCTGAGGCCACAGTTTTGTGTTGCTTTGATTTTTGATTTTTTTTTTCCTGACCTTGTTTGCAGTACTGCTTTTCACATGGACACCACTTTCTGTTGAGTAATACTTTATCAGTGTGTGTCACTATGATTTATTACATCAATACATCATCGGAGAGACACCTGGACGTGGTGATGCATGATCTAATACATCATAAGAACAACATCTCATTTGGATTATACCTTACATAAGATTAATAGACAATAAACCTCCCCTTTTTGTTAGCTGTAGACAGGATTGTTACTAAGGGCTGCAATGCCATTAGAATTAAAGTGAGATAGTTCTATTTTTTTACCTTCTACTTTCCACCTTGAACATTGAATGAGCAACCTATGTTAGAATAATTTTAACTGTAGCTGCAGTGAGTAAGGGAAACCGAAAACAATCCTGTCCTTAGCTCAACCCACAGTTTCCACTTACAGAAAAAGGAAGGCAGATGTTAGACAAAGTGCAACGCTCCCCAGTGTTATTTGGTGATTATTCTCAAAATAATCATGTTCCCTCTTGCCAAATGAGGCTATTTCCACTAGCAGCCCGGTTAAAGCTGTGAGAAGTCAATGGGAAGAGTTGCACAGACCTCAAAGTTCTTCATGTCAATCACAGGAGAGCAGAGCAAGGTCTGAGAATGACACTGCACGGTCTCTAAGAAAAACAGTCCAGATGTTTTTCAAATTCAGAAGATGCTGGACACTTGAATAAGCAGATGCGTTAGATTACTGCTGCTAACTGACTCAGATTTGCAAATATATAATAAAACTATGGAAAGAAAATATGTGGAAGAAAGCTCTTCTGAAACCAGCTGAAAGGATGGTGCCTCTTGACTTTTTAGTCTCTTTAATACAAGAAATGAGGAAGCAATACAGTAACAAGGAAGATTCTTTTTTTTTTTTTTTTAAAGGAAGAACATATCTAGAGGAAAAGCACAGAGACTTCAAAATTCATTTGGAAGTTTCTCACCTCAGCTGTAGATAGGGGTCTGCAGGTATGTTTACATTGTGATATGACACAGAAAACTTAGAAGAAGTGGAGAGGCTCAGAAGGACTGCATTTGTGAAATTCACCTATGGAGAAACCTCTATTGTAACCACAGTAATTAAACTGCTTAATCATGAAAAAAAAAGGACTGATTTTCTTGGGGTCTTCAAAATAAACCGCTGTCAGTGGGCTTTTCTTCCCTATTCCTTTCTAGTCTTCCATTCAAGCAGAAAGACATTTCAGAGCAGGTCTTACTACTCACTAAAAGTGAGGATGAGAAATTTCTTTCCCATGTGAAGCTCAGAGGCTCATTCCAGCTATCCCCAGTAGCAGCAGAAGTGTTTCTGAGAAATGAAACCTGTGAGTTATCGCTAGCTGATTTAATCTGAACAGCTACATTTCACTCAACAGTTTTGGATAGCTGTGGTGGCAACTAAGCAACATTTCTCATCAGTTGCTATCAACCAGTCAGCCTTGTACAGAAAGAGGGAGTACTAGGGGCCAGAGAATATGTATTTGCCTCTCTTGGGGCAGGGGTGGAGGGAAGTAAAAAGGGAGGGGAAAAAAAGTGAGGACAACAAAGAAGTACTCAAAAACCTGCAGACCTTTAAACCTTAAAATGAGCTAGCTGGAACACGAGTTCTGCTGACCTCCGGTTACTGGAACCTGTGGCCCTACTTCCTCGCTCAGGGTCCTTCACAACAAAAGACCTGCAGTAACATGTGCAGCTGAGAAAATTAATGACAGAAAGTCATTGTACCGACTTCCCTTGGTTTCTGTGACTCTACTGAATGTGCACAACCTCGTAACTCTGCGTTTGTTTTAAATATTTCAGTCTTTGTGGTGTTGAAGAAGACATCAGCTTTAAGCAGCTTAAGATTAGAGGTACTTCGTGTTTTGGGGGATTTTTTTGTAAAACACCCCAGAAACTAGTGGTTTAATTCCTGAAGAGCTGGGAAAGTACTTAAGTGTGTGCTTGAAGTCTGGCATGAATTAATGGAAGTGTCCTAATTTAATGAGTAACCCTAAACTGAGACATTATGGATTTTTAAGGTCAAACAGCATGTGTCTGATGTGCTTGTTTCTTTAATTAGTCAGATATAGGGTTTTTTACTGAAAAATATGGAGCAATGCATTAGTGGACCCACATATAACTCCACGCTTCTGGGCAAAATGCATTGCATGGTCCTTTCTGGTTGCCTTTGTGAAACTCTGATGGGAATTCCAAGAACAGAAGGAAAAGAAATGCAGTTACAATTTCACCTAATTTTAGGAGGAATTTTTCCTTAGTTTCTTGTTAGGTTAAAGAAACCCTTAACCTAAACTTGCCACCAGTTGCTTACACATTGGTCAGTCAGCCTACAGTAAGTCACAGTATCAGATGCTGGTGCTGCAAATAAAAAAATGCAGTTTTTTTACTCTGTGGAAACAGTCTTTAGTAATGCTTCTAAAGCACTGCTGCCTTGGTTAGAGATAGGAACATATTAACAGCAGTATACAGCTCTCACCTCACACTAAAGAAAACGCTGAGAAGAGATGTGGTGATATTTTCTGATGGTGAAAAAATCTTTTTTCACTCAAAACGTTTTCTGAAATATTGACCTCTTTTAGTGAAACCTCATCTCTACACTAAAAATTCAAATCTCCATTTGAATTTCCTTTTCTTTACTGCAAAATGTGGTGGTACTTAATTCTGAAATGTTTATGTTTCACTGACAAAAAACTTTTAAGAAACTCCAAACTATCTGAAAACTGATCAGTTTTCAATTTAAATGGTTTTTAAAGGGAATCAAAAAATTTATTTTGGTCAATCCCAAACTGATTTTTTTCCTTTGATTTTTGTTCAGCAAACTGAAAATTAATTTACTGGAAAAATGTCACTTCAGACCAGAAATTAAAAACTGAAGCTAGAAAATTTCAAATGGAAAATAAGCATGTATTTTCTAAGAGCCAGACCAATTAACACATGGAAAAGGTTTAGTTGGAGTCATGTCAGGTGGCTTGTTATCTGAATTATCTCAGTCAAGACTGAGTAGCTTTTTGAACCTGCCATTTTAACTCATCCCAAGCTTAGTGACTTGATGTTGGGATTAGTGTGGTTGCCTTCTGTGGCTTGCTGCAAGTAAGAATATGTGGTTGCTGTAGATTCATACAGCCTCACGAATCCGTAGGAGTATGCAGCCCACAACAGACATCTCGACTTAAACTGGGGATGGATAAAACTCTTTTACTCTTAGGAAAAACATATTCCTGCAATTAAAAGCAAATGATAGGGTTTCCTTTTCTCTGAGATCCAGTGACATATACCAGACTACTCTGCAAATCATTTCTCTTAGCTGATCCTATGTTGCTTGCAATATTTCTTGGGGTTAGCTTTCAACATCACGTGACTCATCTCACACTTTCCCCTCACTCACTAAGACCAGAAGAAGGTAAGAAATTTATTTTTCAATTATATAGAAAAATTACTTAAAGAAATGTCTGTGTATTAAATTCTAAAACTAAAGGCATTAGTCTTGTCCTGCTTAGGCAGCCATGAAGACAGACCTGTGCTTTTAGTTGAGAGACAGAGTGTGTCGGAATTGCACTGCAGCAGGATGCTTTAATGCACTTGAGGTCACCCAATGTACAGATGGGGAAGGGTTTTCTTTTCCTTCCGCCATGCCTCTTCCCCATTCCCCTTTATGTCTTTTCCCCTTATTTCTCCCTTTCCTCCCCTCCTTTCCTTTCTTCTATCCCCTTTCCATCCTGCTCTCCCCTCTTTCCCCCTTCCTCTCTTAAAGCATTCTTGGACCTTTTTTCCAAAGGCTCAGATTGGCCAAACATGCATACTGACCCCTTCTTTGCCTTATTTCCTGTTTTAATTGAGTGTCAAAGGTTATATATTGCTATTAGAGCAAGACATGAGTGGCAGCAAGGGTCAGGGACTCTGTGGCTTTCTATTAGAGCCATAAAAACAAAATGGAATGATAATTTCACCTGCTCTAACCCCAATTTTTCCAAGATGTGATAGACACTGACCTTAGTGTTTGACTGCTATTGACTATGTAAACTGCAGCCACCCTAATTCTGCTTACTAAACAATAAACATGCCCTTTATGACCAGGATGGGAAATAAAACAATAAAACATACACACAGAAGATTCAAACAAGCAGACTAATCCAGATGACATAAAATGATAAAATAAAGCCTTACTGGGGAGGTCAGACCCTTCCTTTGACTGGTGTGCTCCTACAGTTTTTCCTTCTTCCAATTTCTTCTTTTTGGCAGAACATCCTATATCCACCTCCAAGTGCTGGGACACAGGCAATAAATCTTAACTGCTAGAGAAGTCCAATCTATGCCACCTGAAAGGTTTGTGGCTTGTACATCTCAAAGAAAGTGGATTGTTTTATTTTGTGTGCACATTTTTTTGAGAACGTGGGGAAAGTGTTTAAGTTTTTTAAGGAAATTTTTTATGAAATGCAGGGATATTACTAAAAACCTTTCTGGTCAAATAATGAAATGAATAAAATAAGGGCTATATAACACCAAGAGCCATTATTTGGTATTAGGATGTTCAAATATTAGTATCTTTCATTATGAATGTCAGAGTTGGGGTTCACAGCTGGATCTACGTTCTGGTTAAATCACCTGAGGTACTTCCTTTTACCTGGTCTTTGATCCAGGTCCACAATGAGGAGATTCTAAAATGGTTCTTCTGTAGTTTATAACTTAAGAATTACTTTCAACCACATAGGTAGCTGGTGTAAAATACACAGCTTAATTCCAAATTCATTAATAAGTACCAAGAGAAGAATTTCAAAAGGTTCTGAGATTCATTCTCTTTTGAACTTCTACTTCTGGCTTTGACAAAGACCTATGAGAAAGATATTTAGTAGAGTAATCAATTTGTTTTACAAATTATCCTGAAATTTGAGAAACCTAAGACCATCATCAATCACAAATTTTCACTTGTTCTACCCAGAAGTATTTACTCATCCCTGCAGAATGTTTTTGCCCAGACTGTGGATTTTAAATCAGATTATGCAAAACAATACCAACAACATCTGTAAGCTTTGCCATAGCAACAGTGAGGAACTCCAGTGGGTCAGAAAGGAGGACAGCCCTCTTTCATTTCCTATTGATGTCAGTATCCATGGAAACCTCTTTTAATAGTATCTGCATCAGGCTGAAAAAACAGGTAAGCTCTCTTCTAAAAGGGAGTGCATTAAAAGAACGCAATCCTTTGCAAGGTCAGCTCTTGAAAGCCTTGAAGAACCCCTTAGCCGGGAAAGCTGGAGGACTGTAAATCCTCAGTTTCTATGCTAAGAAGCTCAGCTATGGAGAATCACATCAGCACTCTCCAACATGGACAGAGGAGAGTAAAGCTTTTGTTCCCTGCCTAAGATGTGGCACCCCTGAGAACTCACTTCCTTCACTAGGCGAAGAGGCGATTACGTGAACTGAGAGATTAATTATGAGCAGAATTCAATGGAGAGAGACTGACACAAGTGCATGCTTAAAAAAAAGGAAAA
>NW_010224092.1:10998-12014 GCF_000690775.1 Eurypyga helias
TGTAAACTAAGAATATGTACACAGGAATATTATTCACATGGTAACATTTTAAAATATCTGTAAACTCAGCATTTTATGAGTAAGTGGTTTGGATGAAGTGGTGTTACCTCCCTCTCCCATCTGGGCTATCTGAGTGAGAAACAAAAGTCACCATATTTTTAAACCATCATGGTGGCAAGCCATGCCTGCCTCCTGCTTTTGATTTCCATAACCAAATTAACATGGACATGATTTTGAGTAACAAAGGGTTACAAGTTTATTACTTTGTGATTCATTTGCAAATAAGAACCATCACACACTAAGGTTCAGTTAGGAAGCAGTTTTTGATGATTATTAAGTCCAAAGTATTATCTAAGTTTTGAAAAAATACAGCAAAAAATGCTCTAGAAAAAAATCAAGACTTTCTTAAATTTGAATGCTGTCATTCCATTAAATTCACTAGATTTGGGACTTCATCCCATAGGGTGAATTTTTATTGTATTACAATGGGAAACGTAATCTTCCATAACAAATACTACACTTTAGTTAATTGCATAATGTGGCTAATTAATCTTTCCCTTTTTTCTTTTCAGACACACTTGATTGTCACTGATTGATCTCCTAATCTGTCCTTCCTCACTGGAAAAAAAAAGAAAATTTAACTACTCTTAATGACTCAGTAGTTTGTGGTGAAGGACAGGACATATGGATTGTACAGTCCACATGACACACAGCCTGCCAAGGATGCAACTTAAGGTCTAATTGATGAAGGAATCATATTATTGGAAAGGTCTTGTGGCTTAAATTATAAGCAATTCTACACATATGATTACAAGACACATTTGTGATATGTCCTACGGAAACCTGACAAGTGCAAATTAGATCTGCCTTGTAAAACCATGAAAAACACAAGCTGTAATAAAATTTAACAAACAGTAAGGGCACTGCAGTGAAACATTTAAACATGCTTTCTGTTTGAATGCATGTAACCCACACACTTAAAATCGCTGAATTTCCTGTGCTGGATTCAGCCAGGA
>NW_010224093.1:0-355 GCF_000690775.1 Eurypyga helias
TCTCCGTGGGGTATCGCCGCGGGGCCCGGCCTGGTCCCCAGGCAGCGCCGGGGCTGCCGCTGGTGCCAGGTTTGGGGTGTCGGAGCGGGGCTCCGGCGTGATTTCGGGTTGCTGCGCGCTCGCAGCGCGCTGGGCGATGCGGACACCGCGGGGCTGGTTGTCTCCTCCCCAGAGACGGAGCGTGTGGGGGGAGTGCTCTGGTTCTTATTATTTTCGTAACGCCCCGCGTGCACATGTTGGTGTGTGTTTCCGCGAGGGGAGGCGAGGACAAAGAGCGGAGCCTTCCTCCCGGGCAGGAGGTGATGAGGCTTGCGAGGATGGTGGCTCCCGTGGGGACCCTCGGCGGGCGGTGGGG
>NW_010224093.1:415-2202 GCF_000690775.1 Eurypyga helias
GTGCAGACCCGCTGCTTGATGCGAAGAGCCAGCAGCAACAAGGAGGGATGGGTACCGCCATCCCGCTGCCCCAGTGTAGCTTTTTGAAAAGCAAGACTTGAACTAGCTTTGCAGTTTGGGTCGTGGTGTGACATTCCCTTTCCCACTGGTGTATCAGAGGGTGGTGATGGGATGTCCTCGAGTGATCTCGGGTGGTGCAGATGGGGAAGTGCATGTGCTGCTGCCTATGCCCTGCTTGCTCCTGTGTGGATGCTGCTGGCCCTGCCTGCGCTCTGCGAGCTGGAATGCCTGCAGCCCACTCTGCGGTGTGGGGGTCTCCAGCTCTGCAAGGAAACGATGGCTTCCAAAGTGAAAACTCTTTTTTTCCCCCCCCGCTTTATAATTGGAACAAAGATGATGTCGGAGCGCCCTGAACTCGTGGGAAAGCTGAGCTTGGCCCATCGGCTGCTCAGTCCTGGCTGTGTGTCCTGTGGAGCCGCTGGCAGGGCTGCCCTTCCCCAGGGTGGGCTGGGAGACCCGGCCACTGCATCCCCTCCCCAGCGCAGGGACACGCCTGCAGCATTGCCTGCCCCATCGCCTGCCGTGGGCAGCCCTGGGACTGAGGAGGGAAAAGCCATGTAGAGGAGCAAGGTTGAACCTCTGGGGCTCAAGCTCTTGTCAGAGGCTCCCAACAGGCTCTGGAGAAAGGACCGAATGCAAAGGTCCCCTGAAGGTCCTGGTGGGGTCTTGAGGGTGCGGATGTGTTACAGGGCTGTGAGGTGGCTGTGCCTGCTCCTGTCCTCCCTGGATCTTACAGTCTTGCACTGCCCCATCTCCCTGTCCCCAGTGTCTCCTGGGTCACTCTCGGGCTGAGGGAGCAGCGTATCCTCTCTGCACAGATTCCCAAGGGAGATTGCTCTTTTTTTGGTGAGATTTGCTGTTTTTTGGGGTAGCATGAATGCTGGCTGTGAGCCCTGCCGTTCTGCAGCGTCGCAGGCTGGGGAGGGGGAACAGACCCTGGAGCTGACCCGGCTGTGCTGCACCGGGCCGTGTTGCTGCATCCCAGAGCATCCGGGACCGGCTGCCCGGGCCAGGGGCAGCTGGGGGCAGCCCAGCGAGTCTGGGCAGCTCCCAGGAATTGTTCGTCGGGTCTGGGAGCAGATGTGCTGCAGCAGTGGGATTTCTGCACGCAGCTGTAAGGGTTTACACAGCTTTAAACCGCCTCTAGAGCCATTCCTCTCCTTCCCCCTTTGTTGAGGAGATGTGCCTGCGGGGGGGGAGAGGGAGGCAGGACGTGCACCCGGAGGCTCTGCCTGTGGAGGTGGGTGCCGGACACCTGTTTTCCTTCGTCTTTGGAGGTTACCAGGGTTTTAATGCTGCCCTCGGCATCCGAAACATCAAACCCCGGCTGGTCTTTGTTTGTCAGAAGTGCTGACAGATGATCTCAAAGCAGAAATCTCAATTGTTAGGGAAGCAGTTGGAGGCGATGCTTCGGCGGGGCTGGTGCC
Source organism: Eurypyga helias (assembly GCF_000690775.1). Lineage (NCBI taxonomy): Eukaryota > Metazoa > Chordata > Aves > Eurypygiformes > Eurypygidae > Eurypyga > Eurypyga helias. The sequence goes on from NW_010224093.1 coordinate 1,903, forward strand.
GTCTGTTCCAGGGCTGGGGGTGTGTGTAACTTTTGCTTTCCAACAGGGTCTTAAGGTGGGTAAGGCCCTGCTTGCTCCTTAGCTCTCCAGCCGAGTTATGTGCTCCTGAAATGCCTGCGCTGGCAAAGGGGCAAGTTGCAGCACAGATCCATAGCCCAGCAATGAGGCAGCTTCGTTAGCGTAGTCCCGTGTGCCTCTGGGAGAGCCTGGGAGCTTCCACGTCTGAAAACAGGATCCAGGGACGGCATCCGAGGGAAGGCAGAGGCATCTGGGCCAGGCGAGGCATGCCCCACCTCTCCC
>NW_010224094.1:0-5957 GCF_000690775.1 Eurypyga helias
TCCACATTGCATTTTCCACTCTCATGGGACCTGACCAGATGCAATCCAGAGACCTGAGAAACTGGTTGATGCAGTTTGTTAAGTGACTCTTCACAACACTGGAAAAGCCATGGCAGTCAGGCAAAGTCCATGGTGATTGGAAAAACATTGCACCCATTTTCAAAAAGGGTAGGAAGTAGGATGCTGGGAAGTACCAACCTGTCAGTCTCACCTCTGTGCCTGGGTAGATCATGGAACAGATCCTCCTGGAACCGATACTAAGGCACAATAGGGGACAGGGAGGTGATTCCAGACAGACAGCATGGCTTCACTGAGAGCAAGTCCTGCCTGACCAACTTTGTGGCTTTCTATGATAGTGTGACGACATCAATGGACAAAAGAAGAGATACAGGTGTCATCTATGTGGACTTCTGTAAGGCCTTTGACATGGTCCCCACAACACCCTTCTCCATAAACTGGAGAGATAAGGATTTGATGGATGGAATGTTCAGTGGACAACTAATTGGTTAGATGGTCGCATCCAGAGGGTAATAGTCAACAGCTCACTGTCTGGATAGAGACAAGTGACAAGTGCTGTCACTTGATATTAAGAAAGGTTTCTTCCCCAAAAGGGTTATCAGGCATTGGAACTGGCTGCCCAGGGAAGTGATTGAGTCACCACCACTGGAAGTATTTAGAAGATGTGTAGATGAGGCGCTTAGATGTGGACTTGGTAGTGTTAGGTTAACAGTTGGACTCAATAATCCTAAAGGTATTTTCTAACCTGAGCAATTCTATCATTCTACCTAATGCTAAAATCAGTGCCACAGTTCCAATATTACTCCACCCTAACTAAAAATCAGTAGTTTTTCCCTTAAGTCCAACACTAACAAAAACATCGACCTTCCAGTAATAATGTTCAGAAAGAAAATTTTCTTTACTTTCCAATACGCAATCATCTTAGTTTCTGCAGATAAATTAACATGACATTATCTCATATAAGACATACTTAAGTGCACTAGACCAAACTCATCCACAATGTCAATATATGATCTTAAGTACACTGAGTCAGAGATTTAGAAAAATATTTTTTGCAAATAAAGGCAAAAAGGCAATTTACACTTTATATACATATGACTACAGACATATGGAAATAATAACCATAGTAGTGAGTATTATGCCTTTTGAAGGGAGTTGCAGCACAGCACAACACGATACCAAGTACTTTCAAGGGTTTCCAAAATACAACAAATGACACAGACAATGGCAACATTCCTAATGGAATACTAATGAGTTGAGTATTTTAGTCTTATACTTAAACACTGTAACTGGTTTCTAAATTTGAGTAATTCATATTCAATTCTGTCCATGTGCAGCATGAAGCCATTGCTAACAAAACAGAACCTAAACTGTAAAAAGATCAACATTCTTAAAGGAAGAAATGCAATGAAACTGGCCTTAAAGGGAAACTGGCCTTATGAACTTCACACTACATTTAACTAACTCGTAAATGATCTTTCACTTAATGAAGTCAGAGATTTTAATAAATAAATATTCTTCCTATTTAAAAATTAAAGCCAACTATTATTTAACAAAGGTTAATTTCTTTATATTGAAAATATCTAGGAAACAACCTCTTTTTATAATTGCTATTTTCCACGATCTTCCATAAAAGTCACTGGACAATGTTTTATACATAAATATTAAATACAAAGAGAAGAAAAATTGTGTAATGTAGACACTGCTATTTGGTCAAAACAATGGTTCTGACAATTAAGAATTTAAAATTTTTTAAAAGCATCAGAATAATCCTATGGATATGTGTACTCACTGAGGGATGCATCTTCAACTTATTAATTTTCTGTACTTTTTTCTCAATGCATTACCTCTGACTTGGAAAATTCCTTCAAAATTGAAGAGGAAAACAGCAAGCTTGTCTGTGCAAGCCTACACTCACTCTTATATGTAACCTAGACAAAAATATTGGCAAGCTGGCAGAGTAGTGAAAATCACTAGCTAAACACTGATTAACTTCCTAAACCACCTCTGCTACAAAAGCGCTTCCACCAGTTTCAGAGCACAATTAAACAGGTCAGTTCAAGCCACCACTTCCAACAAATGACCATTTAAGATATTGCAGCTCCAGCAAGAAAACAAGTGAACAGCTGTAAAGAATCAAAAGGCATTATTTTATACCAGCCCGTAGCTTTACTTGACTATATGTTGGTTTTGTGGTTACAGTATACAAACATGTCAATTACTGCAAGGGAGGAGAAATGCTACTACAGTCAAATACACTTTTGACTGGTGAGAGACTATTCCATATTGTCATATACCTGTTAATTGCTATGTCACATCTCAGGCAGTACTTGATCATTACCGCTACAATTCAAGATGCTCAAGAAACCAGAGCCAGGTACTCTCATCTAAGGAACATGTGTTCATTTCTTTGTCGCAGTTGTCATGGATTGTGCGTGGCTGATATTAATGTTAGCTCTTTAGGAAAAGGGATCAGCTTTATTATAAGAACAGAGGATACTCTGGTTGTAAACCAGCTGTCAATCACTACAGAGAAACTCTGAGATGGGCAGACTGCTGACAGTGTGCTGTTTGGCACTGAGGGATACTGAACAAGGATATTCAAGAACTGGTCATTCTCTGCCTTTTCCTGGAAGTGACGATGTCCAGAGACATATCAGGTCACATGAGAGAATCCAGAGTTTGGTAGGAAAGAACCCCCAGAGAGAACAGGAGAGAACCCAGAGGACCTCATGGCCCAGCCTAGGAATACCTACCATAGAGCTGGCACTGATACACTGACCTACCAAACTTCAAACTATGTTGTCCCATCCACAGGGCAGGGAAGCTGTGTAATTTGTAAACTGCACATATGTTCTTGATTAAAGTGTTTTGTTGATTGAGTTAATTTTATCTCTACACTGTCAACTTGGTGACAGCCCTATATTTAAGCATACAATCTGATGTGCTTCTCTATCTCAGAACTGTAATACACTTTTATTAATAATGTGAGGACAAGTTAACTGGTGGCTCTATAGATTGATTTATCAGTAGGAAAACTAGAATAGCTAATGCATGGTTGTAAAATATAAACTTTACCGTCAGGTTTGCCTAAGCAGAAATAAACAGAATTGATACTAATGACTTAATATCAATTTATTCAAAAGCGTTTACATTGTTTCCATTGTTTTGCTCTAAGTCTCCATCCTAAATGCAGTTCTTTACTATAGCTTACTACAGAGTATAGATTTCTCCTTGTAGATGCCATACAGTGTATGTTTGACAGTCAACCTTTATCATCTTCCTATTCACTGGAAGTTTTACTAGCACCATGTTAGTGAAACAGTAAGTGTAATTGTTTTACATCAATACTGAGCAGTTACATAAACACATTTTTTATAATCTAAATGAAGACTCTCTGTTTTTCACTGCATGTAAGTAAAGGAACAGCAAATTAAAGCAGAATGGTCATCCTTGCTTAATGGGACTGTCAGGTGTATCACAAAGATCCTTTTTATTCTGACTAATTAAGTAGATGGACACACCCATCTGTTAATAGTTTTGCTTTGTATAGCCAGTGTTTAGCTTACATTTACATGATGCAACAAACAGGCCAGATTCTGAAAGAAGGCTAATTAACCCCTCCAAGTGGGAAGATACTGCCCAAGCCCAGCGGTTGAATGTGAAAAGATTAGTATTTCTTCAGACTAATGGACAGAACTCAGGCAAAGCTATTACGCTGAAAATTACCCCTTTCCTGTGTATATTCTGTGCAATATCATCTATAAAGTTCCCTAAAGATTTTTTTAATTACACTCAAATTCTCTGTTTTCTAGACTAGAAATATCAAGACTGAACAGTTTAAGAGTCTAACTTGATCAATTACTTTTCAAATGAGATTATTAAAATGTGTCAGATTAATTATTATTGTTTATTTTATTGCTGGACTACTTCACCCTGAACTAATTACTTTTTTTTAAGCTAGCAGGGTCTGCAAAGTTTTGTTCATTTATATATGCTTTATTGTCTAGATCAAATAATGTAGAACGCATTAATTCAATGCAGAAAATGAAAGCCTGTAATTTACTTTCAAGTGCAGCAGGGAATTTCTTTTTTCTCCTTTAAAAGGTTAAATAAAACATCACAAGGTAAAGTGAACTAGATCTCATAATCAAGTGAAATAATGGCAGGCTTTTAATGGTCAGAATAAAAGGCTAATCTTAAAATCTTATATATTTGTAATGATGAATCACCAATATTCTAATTAAGAATTTCTGGCAACATAATGCATTTCACAATGAAGAAAAACTACTCAGAACATCAAGTTTCAACAAGTAATACAGAATGCTTGATTCCTGAACAACAGTATAAATGGAAACAAGTTTCAATAATACAAGAGTTTTAGATAAGCATTCCTTTTCAATTTTTGTGTAAACAAGCTTCTTATGAATAACTACCTTCAAACAAGCGAAGTTATGGATTCAAAGAAACCATTTATATGTGTTAGTACCGATAAAGCAGAAGACAGTTTATATATGCTATTCACAGGAAAAGAGAAAACAATACATAATTTTTAGATACTAATGTATTTTCATGTTAGAACACTAGTTTCTTACTGAACACTACTTGATTGATTGTCCTCTCCCAAGATTCTTACGGATACCACATAAGGAAGCTGGAATCTGCTGATATAAGGACTAGTTGCTAAATATTTCAGTTAGTAACATGAATTTCATTACTCTTTTTTTCCTGCTTTTCACAGATTTATTGGAGGACTAATAGTTAACTAAATGGCATAGAATGAAATATATAAGCTGAATCTCTGGATTCAAATATAATTTCAAGTAGCAAACCCCTACATTAGCAGAATAACAGAAAGGGGAAGTACAGAGAGGTCAGCATCGGCTGACCAATGCTTAACAAGTTCCCAAGAAGCAATTTTGCCTCCTGGCCAACTCCTTGAGCTTATATACTGAACATGGCATTTGATGGCATGAGATGTCCCTTTGGTCAGTTTGGATCCCCTTGGGTAGTTTGGGTGAGCTATCTGGATGAGCTATTCTTTTTGTAGAAGAAGCAGCTGGCAAGCAGCAGGTACAACATCAGAAACTGAGAAAGTCCTTGACATAAACATTCCTTAGCAACAAATGAAAACATTAGTGTTATCAATACTCTCCTCAGCACAAACCCAAAACATAGCCTCAAAAAAATCCAAACCACAGCCTCATACCGGCTACAGTGAAGAAAATTAACTCTATCTGACCTAAAACCAGCACAGTGGACAATATATCAGTATCACACATCACCCCCTACATGGCAATACATATCAGCAACAAGGGCTGTATCTACAAATGGGACAAAGCAAAGTTTCTGAAGAGTTTTTGATATGAGCAGAATAACAAGTACAACTGTTACAAGAAAGAAAACTAGCAAATCATCAAACATTGTATTTCTGTTATTCTAAGCCATTTTAGAGAACAGTCAGGATTAAAGGGAGGGCAGAAAAAGAGGATACAGTAGTGTAGTAGGAGTTTGCTACAGGCCACCTGGCCAGGATGAGCGAGTGGATGAGGCCCTCTACAGACAGATAGCAACAGCCTCACGTTCACATACCCTGGTCCTCATGGGGGACTTCAACCACCCTGATATCTGTTAGAGAGGAACAACACGGCAGGGCACAAGCAAGCCAGAAGGATCCTGGAATGCACAGATGACAACTTCCTTGTCCAAGTGATACAGGAACTGATGAGGAGGGGTGCCATGCTGGACCTTGTTCTCACCAACAGGGTGGGGCTGGTGAGGAATGTGAAGCTCAAGGGCAGCCTTGGCTGCAGTGACCACGAAATGGTGGAGTTTGAGATCCTCACAGAGGCCAGGAAGGTGCGGAGCAAAGTCGCTACCCTGGACTTCAGGAAAGCAGACTCTGGCCTCTTTGTGGAACTGATTGGGAAGGTTCCTTG
>NW_010224095.1:0-1284 GCF_000690775.1 Eurypyga helias
GTAGGGTTTGTTTCCGCACGTCAGGCACAAAGACGAATTTACCTTAAAAAGGTATAAAAAGTACATGAACCTGTTGGAGCGAGTGCAGAGGAGTGCCACAAAGACGAACAGAGGGCTGGAGCACCTCTCCTTTGAAGAAATGCTGAGAGAATCGGGCTTGTTCAGCCTGGAGAAAAGGCAGCTCCGGGGAGGATTTGGGATACTGACAATGATGGGACAAACCCTGCCTCCTTTGCCCCTTGATCAATATCGGCAGTGTAGACAGACTGCCAACACCCTGGCCCCTTACTGACATCAGCAGCATAGGCAGGATGCTACCAACATTATTCACATAAAGCATGATTCTCTCAAATCACAGTAGCATTGGTGGAACCATGGGATGGCACGACTCTTACCCACATTCAAAAGGCATTTGTACAATTGGCTGTTGCTGCCAGATGACCCAGACACCAAGTGTCCCTGGCAGTCCACCAGAGCCATGGTTATCACTTATGGTCCTGTGTTTGCCATTGGTGATATGGATGTGTTGCTAATGCCTCAATAAAGCTTTATTTTATAACATATTGTCAGAATCCATTATCATTTGGATCACAGTCATCCACGACGTCTCTGGGCAACCTGTTCCAGTAACTCAACATTCTCATAGTAAAAAAATTTCAGCCTGATATCTAATCTAAATCTACCCTCTCTCAGTTCAAAACTGTTGCCCCCTGTCCTGTCATTACAGGCTTTGGTAAAAAGTCTCTCTCCAGCTTTCTTGTAGGCCCACTTTAGGTATTGAAAGGCCGCAATAAGATCTCCCTGGAACCTCCTCTTCTTCAGGCTGAACAACCCCAACTCTCTCAGCCTTTCCTCATAGAAGAGGTGTTCCAGCCCTCTGATCATTTTTGTGGCTCTCCTCTGGACCCACTCTAACAGGTCCATGCTTGTTTTGTGCTGGTGACCCTAGAGCTGAACACAGTACTCCACGTGGGGTCTCACGAGAGCAGAGTAGAGGGGCAGAATCACCTCCCTCGACCTGCTGGCCATGCTTATTTTGATACAGCCCAGGATACAATTGGCTTTCTGGGCTGCAAGTGCACATTGCCAACTCGTGTCCAGCTTTTCATCCACCAGTCCCCCCAAGTCCTTCTCTACAGGGCTGCTCTCATTCAATTCAGCAGCCTGTATTGATACCAGGGGTTGTCCAGACCCAGGTGCAGGACCTTGCACTTGGCCTTGTTGAACCTCATGAGGTTTGCACACACCCACTTCTTTAGCCTGTCATGGCCCCTCTGGATGGCA
>NW_010224096.1:0-642 GCF_000690775.1 Eurypyga helias
GACCCCATGGACACGAGCGGTCCTCGAGCTGCTGCTACACACCCGGCCCCTCGATTTCGATGGTTAAGGTACCCCACTGTCATGGTTTAATCCATCTCCATCTATTAATTAACTGCCCTGGGCACGGCAGCCCGGGGCAGCGGTGATGGCCACAGACAAGCTCTGAAAAGATCCTGCTTTCTCCTGGGAATACTTTAGTCTGCGGAGGAGGAAAGCGAAGCAGGACCACCGGCCCCAGGGATGCGGGACAGGGTGCAGAGCCCAGCTCGGCAGCGGGCAGGGCCCGACGGAGGCCAGAGCCCAGCTCGGCAGCAGGCAGGGCCCGACGGAGGCCAGAGCTCTGCTGGGAGACCTGGAGAGGTTTTGAAGCGGAGGAGCCTGGCCCTTCCCAGCGGAACAAGTTTTTCAAAGCCCTTTTTAAGCTCGAGCGAAGGGTGAGTTGCCTTTCGTACGCAGCAGCAGCAATGAACTCCAGTCAAGGAGCAGTTTTGGGTACCTGGACGATGTCGAAGCTCTTGGCTGAAGCACCGCCCGCAATAAAACGGGCCACAAAAATATTTAAGAATCTTCCTCTAAATTTCCAGCCTCACAGTTGTAGAGACTTGGTTCTGGAGCTATGGGGAGAGGGGGGGGAGACAGCAG
>NW_010224096.1:758-1431 GCF_000690775.1 Eurypyga helias
CGCTGCCGGAGACACCCCCCGCCTCGGCCTTCCTTCCCAGGCGGGGTGAACCCTCATGGTGTGCTGTTCCCGAAAGTTTAGATGGAGAAGGGAACGGCGTGCCAGAGCCTTCCCCAAAGTGCTGAGCACCGGCAGGGCCAGGCCAGTGCCCAGAGCAGGATGTGGCCACAGACCTCGGCCGGCCAGACGGGTCTATTTTTATGACCCAAGCGGAGAGACACGGGGATTAATCAGCCAGCCTCGGGGACAAGCGCAGTTGGGTTTTACATGCTTTGGTGCCTGTAATAACTCAGGTGAGTCTCTAATTTTTCACCTGACAGGCAGCGTCCCTCGAACACAACAGCCAAACAGCCCCATCCCAACACACCCCATGTCCCGGAAGCGAGACCAAGCCCACCCTGCCGCCGCTCTGCTCCGGGTCTCAAATGCAAATATTCCCCACCGCCGGAGACTCCAGCAGCGGTTTGGGTGAACGTGGCTGCTCCGTGCCCCCGGTCGTGGAAGGATACCTGGAATCTCCTGCTGGCAGCAGGAACCGCAGGGGATAGCAGGAACGGGGCGCCGGCCGGAGATGCGCTTCCATCAGCTCAGCACCGCTTCCGACAGCAAAGCCAGCTTTGCCCACCTGCTGGAAAACTGCAGCGCGGAGTCTTGAACTGAACAAATCCTGAGT
>NW_010224096.1:1533-9312 GCF_000690775.1 Eurypyga helias
GAACAAAACCAGCTCCGGATCTACCAGTCGGAGTTTGCCGGTGCCCCCCAGCCCGCTGCAAGCAGATGTGAGCCCAAGTGGGCTCTGCCTGGCCCCTGCCCATCGGAGAGCTGCCCGCAGGCTGGACATTCCCTGTGCCACGCTCCCGGGGAGGCATCCGGCTGCTCTGGCGCTGGCCGATGAGCCATGGTGGTGCGGAGGCCTCACAGTGATGCCCATCCTGCTGTCCCTGTGGGCAGCTGGTGCCCACCCGGCTCCCTTCTCCGCAGGGAGATGCTTCTGGCATTTCGTGACACGGCGGGTTTCCAACCCAAACTCAGGCACCATCACCGAGCGCTCGCATCTGGATGCACACGCCGTGTGCTGAACCAGCGGAGCCCGGGGACAGCAACGCGGACCCAGCCCCCACCACGTCTCTGTACGGCTAAAAGAACCGGCTCAAGCCGCGGGGACGGCGTCTGGCCACGTGCTGTCCCCATCTGTAGGGTACAGCACCCCGTTTATACAGCGACGCACCACACCAGCGCCTCACACAGACTTTTATTATTCACTGAAACGCCACAAATCTCGAAGGACTCCCTGCTTGGCAACGCAGCCGCCAGCCCCGACACGAGGCGTCACCTCCCGCAGTCCCCACCTGCAGCCCGTGTACCTCTGGAAGCCGGGCTGTTCTGGAGGCGCGGGACACTGCAGCAGGTTTCACCGCTGCTCTCGGGGGAAGGTTTTCATCCTCTGAGTGAAAGGCACACAAATCAGGGGCCAAACCATCCTTCTGCCACGCAACGGCTGGTTTTCGGCGTGGTGCCTGCATAGGGTGACAGCTTCTCCCCGCTCCGAGCGCGGCGTGCACTTGGTGCCTGTTGGTTTCCCAGTTGCCAGCCTCGCTTCCCCACGGGTACGGGGCACACGGGCTCCAGAACAGGCCGTGGGTAAGGCCTCGCAGGGTGGTTTGGAGAGAAATTTGCTTGTCAGATGTAGGTTCCTGCGGCGGCTCCGGGCACGAGGGCACGGGGTCTTCCACACGTGCTGCTAAATGCACAAACAGGCCTGGCAGGCAAAGCCAAAAAGTGAGCACGGACCTCCCCCCGGCCAGACCAAGCCACAGTCGTGTAAGGGAGCAGCACGGTTGAAGTGAGAGGGAGCAAGACAACCAGGGAAGGCTGCAAGACGTCACACGCCGTGCAGAGGGAGGCAGCGAGGCCGGGCAGCCCACCGTCACCTCGTCTCCTTTTCCATTCTCTCAAGGAAACTGTTCCCCCGGCTCTGTTTGGCACAAACACTGGCTCAGGACACACCTTTGGATGCCACTGAATTGGGCAAGGACATTTGGCAATAGGGCTGCGCTCAAGGCCCCAGCTCCGCTGCTAGCTGGCGAATTTTGTAGGAGATGAGAGGAGAAACGTGCTGTGCTTTCAGAAATACATCAGGGGAAACCTTCGTCAGAGATGGGGCTCGGCAGACGTCACCGCCACACATCCTTTTAATTTTGGGATGGGGAAGAGGGCGCTGCCAGCACCAGCTGAAGAGCCTAAAGCCTGCTTAGAGTGCATGAGCCATCGCCCACAGAGAGGCAAGGAGAGTAAACACGCAGTAATTGGGATGAGCCAAAGGAAACACATCGGGAAACATCCTGGGAACAACAGACTCCGTAAACAAGTGTCTGAAGTCTGCAGTTGTCAGCATAAAGAAACAGCATTGCTGTAACGTCCCGAAGAAGTAAACTTTGAAAGGTGTCTGTGAAACACCCTGACTGCAGAAAAGCAGTGCTGCAGGACCTGGGGCTGCACACTTTCTGCACAAACGGCGAAGACATCGGGCCAGCCAGTGTACGATATAAAAAAAAGGCGAGAGACAAGACCTTAGGGTGACCAGTTCTTCCTCGCCGACACCTTCCCTGCAGCCCCAACAGGCCGCAGTTTTATTTTTGGCAGATTATAATTAAAACGGTCGTTATGGCTTTAGAGAGAAGCCACTAAGCTGCACGTTTCAGCTGAAGCGGGGGGGTGCGGTATGCTCCGGTTGAGGGGACGTCGCAGAGAGGTCCCGCCGCGGCTCTGCTCCTTCACCTGACCCACGCGGTGCCGGCTGCGCTGGGCTCTCTCTAGCGTTCGCGTTTCTCATCAGCAAGTGACAGAGTTCTGGTTGCTAACCAGTCCAATCCCAGAGGCAGAATAAAAAGTCCTTGTTAAAGACCTAGAAAAAATTCATGTTTCTATCAAAATCAAATCCAAACACGTGCAAACACTGTTCCTGGTTCGGTGCGTGCCGTTCAGGTTCCACCCCCGGTGCGCTGGAATTTGCTTTCCCTGCAGAGTGATTTCATCCTCGTCCAGTCTCCACCTTTCTGCCTTCCCAGGAGTCTTGACAAGCTATCCCTCCATTTTTGTCTTCAGCATTTTCCCGTGCACATCCTTCCTGCCCTTCCCTCTTCCGCTGTCACACCCTGTTCCTCTACAGCTATTTTCGGAAAGCAAAGACGTCCCGTGTTTTCAAGCCTCTCTTGCCTTCGCTTCCTGGTTTAGGAGAAGACTCTTCCACCAGTCCCCCGTACGGGCAGCTCTCGGACTCGGGGTGATGGCCAGAGCACTCCACAGCAGGGATGAAGCCGCTGTCCCACATCCCGGTCCCACACAGCTTGCAGAGGTCATGCAGGCTGCAGGGGATGCGGGGCAGGAGGTGGAACTGGTACAGCAGGCTCCTCGCCTAGAGGGAGAGAGACACGGTCATTCACTCCTTACCACAGCATGAAAGGGAGAGCAGGGGTGGCCTGGGACCCCCTGCCCCCTCCTCTTTGCTACCGTACAAAGCGTCAGCAAAGGATCATCTCCCTGAACACAAACCCGATGTGAGATGAGGGCCCGGGACACTGCCCGCCCGCAGGAGCCACGCAGGCAGCAGCACGTCCCACGGCCGCAGTCGCTCCCAGCCCCAGTAGGGCCGGGGACCGCGGCACCAGGGCACAGAGCCCTGTCTGCTGCTGCCCCTCAGGATGTGCAAGGCTAATCCCCACCTTACCGACACCTCTGAAGCGCTCTACAACCACCTCTTACTTCTGCAGAACTTGTTTCCAGGCAAACAGCAGCATCCTACCCTCCCAGGCTCCCGATAAGCAGGAGATGCGGAGGATGAAGCATCAGTCCCTGATTTTCTCAAGGCTCTGACTCATCTCTCGGACCTGACACAGCCCACGGGCATTTACCTTCCTGAGCACAAGCTCTCCGTTCATGTGCATAGCCAGGTTGCTGAAATGCAGCAGCATCTGGTCAGCAGCCAGCTGCTGTTCAATAACATCATCCCCATAAATCACCACGATGGCCACACAGATGAAGAGGTGGAAATAGTCAGTCTGCAATGAGAAAACAGGGGCTGGGGTACAGCAGGTGGAGGCAGGGGTCTGACTTAACCTCCCCAGCCTCCACAAGCGTGTCCTCAGTGGAGATTTTGTGCTCCTTCCATCCAGTTTTGCCTAGCGATACTCGGGAAGGGAGTTACTGGAGGATTCTGAATCGCAGCTGAGCCGAAGTGTCTTGCCGTCACAGCACAGCAGCCAGGTTTGGAGCACAGCTTTCAAAGCAGACTAGTGATTTTTGGGAAGACACTTTCCAGCTGTGTGAGGGAAGTCTGAACTTCAGAAGTGGATGTTCAGCATTCCCTGAAAAACCTCCTTCTGAAGCCCAGACACCCTCAAGTAGGAGAGGCGAGTGTCTATCCTCCTGCTCCACGGACAAACTTCTTGGACAGTTACAGACCCTCCGTAACACCCACTTATTTTGGCTACTGTGCTACTGAGAGCCTTTAAGGAAATGCTGCAACACTGGCCAAGACGGTGAGGGTTCAGCAAAGGACACGTTGCTGCCCACCTCCACCTCACCTGATAGTGAGCCCAGCACGCTTCCCACATGCGCAAAGCCTCGGCGTCTGGAAACTCCCGTTTGAAACAGAGGAGGATCCAACGGTGACAGAAAAGCATCTGCAGGCCATCCTCTCCCAAGGAAGAAAGGTGCTGGTAGAAGCGTGGGTGCATGAGCCGTAGCAGCTCTCGCAGGTACATCTGGAAAAGATGCTCCGAGCTGAGCCACGCGCACAAGGACTCGCGCCGCCCTCACCCTCCATCCCGGGGATCCCCGGAGCTGGCCACAGGTCTCTTCTCCAGCCCAAAGCTCCAGGTTTATGTTCTGTTTATTATAGCACAGCCAGGAGCACGCTTGGATCTGTCATTAAAGGCCAGAGCTGATAAGCCCTGATGGGTATTTCACAAGGAAGGACGGGGTTGAAAAGAAGATCCCACCACAGCTATATTGTGAAAAGAAAGAAGGGGAAAGAAAGGAAGAAAGAAGGGCTGAGGAAAGCGGCCGGAGCCTTAAAAACTAGGGAAAAGAAAGGACATCGCTCTCCTTGGCAATACTTCATCAGAGGCCGAGCTATAGGGAAGTGATTTTGGAAAGCCTGACTATACAGGCACATTACAGTGCATAAACCTGACCAGCAACCAACTGCGCCTCACCAGCAGCCTCCCACGGGGGTTCCACCACAAGTTTACCACTGGGAACTGCTGCCGTCGTCACCCGGACAGGATTGTTCAGGATTAGAAGGGATTTTTCAGGATCTTAACCAGAAAACAACTCGCATTCATGTTAAAACCTGAAAAATTCCCATTTTTAAACAGGTCCGCCTTATTTTAAGAAACTCTGTCAGAGATATAAGGCTTTTCATTTGGAGATAATTTAAAAAATTGATTAAAAATATTAAGACCTTAAAAAAAACACAAAGAAGAGGGCTGCAGCTCAATCACCTCTGCTGCCTCCTGCGCACCAAGTGCCCCAGAATCAGGACAAAAACGCATCGGTGAGTCTCCACTGCCTGCGGGGGAAGTGCAAAGACAAAGCAAGCAGCATCCGAAACACGCTCGATCAGAAAAGATTCCTTGGAAAGGAGCCCTTTAGCACAGCCATGGCAGCTTCGCTCTGGCAGTTTATTGGCTGTAGGTGACTCGGGAGTGCCCAAATCACCCAGGATCAGTTTGATCCATCGGTGTTTTTGTGGCTTTGGAGCGGGATCTGGCATGCTGGAACCCACCGGCCCAGGTACCTGCATTCTTCTACGTGACTGGGGAGAGGGGAAGCTAAAGCAAGGGCTAAAGGGAGCTCAGCATTCAGCCTCACCAGCTGCTTCTCCATATCCTCATCCCGGGGCGAGCTGATGAAAATCGTGTTCTGCATCAGTCCTACAAAGCACCAGAAAGTGTCCGACTCATCTAGGATCTCGGCCAGGAGTGGGGCAACCAGGTCGGACATCCCCTGGGAGTATCCAATTGTTGGGTTAAATACTGCATAGTTTAGCAGGATTCTCCTGGAGAAGGGATGCAAACGGAGAGGTGAGACACGGAGAGGGACGTCACAGCTGAGCGCAGTGCCCTTTCCCTTCTACCCCAACTCCCACCGAGCAGGCCAAGCGCAGAAGGGCAACAGGTCACTCCTGCCACCTAAACATCAACTGGCAACTGAACCCGGAGGCTTGGGAACCTTGGAGCGCCCGTGCGGCATGCTGCATCCCACAGAATCACTTTCCCTAAAAAGAACTGTATCTGGAAACATAACAAAGACACACTGACACTATACACCTAGCTGCAACTCTCCTTCTTTTTCTGACAGCATTTTGCATCTAGAGAGGCTCCCAGATGGGCAACAAGAACTGTGAACAGCACACGGCAGCCTAGGACGATGGATTTGAACGGAGCTCCTGAGGGTTTCCCAAGCGCAGCACAGCCCGCGGGGAGCAGTGCAGTCGGAACAAGCGACGCAGCTCGTCCCGGGTACAGAGAGACACGACCCTCCTGTAAGGAGCTTTAACACGTACAGCTAAACCCTGCTGCAAACATCGCTGCGGCGAATTAGACTCCAGGTTGTGCCCTGTGGCCCTCCCACAGCCCCAGAAGGCTCATCCCTCCTGTACGCCTATGCAGGGAAGGGGATGGGAGCAGGGTTGTGTCAAGAAGTAAATGGCTAAAGCAGCAGTGAAAGCACCAGTGCTTGTTTCTCCATCACTTGGTACCGGTCGCCGTGTGCACCTCAGTATTCCCAAGGCAGTGACCTAGGCAGCCCGGACCGGGAGCGCTTACTGAGTTTTCCATACACAGTAGGACACGCTGTTTGGGACACTAGAACGAGACACTTCACCTCATGGTTTCCACGTTTGGGTTGTCCTCCCCTCGAAAGAACTGGTTGCTGCGTACCGGTCACCGTGCGCACCTCAGCATTCCCAAGGCAGCGACCTAGGCAGCCCGGACCGGGAGTGCTTACCGAGTTTTCTATACCCTCAGTAGGACACGCTGTTTGGGACACTAGAACGAGACACTTCACCTCATGGTTTCCACGTTTGGGTTGTCCTCCCCTCGAAAGAACTGGTTGCTGCGGTCAGTCCTCACGACGTCTTTGTCTACCGTGAACTGTACGTTACGCCAAAACTCCTTCTGTTCATCTGGCGTCATGGAAAGCCTGAAAATTGAGCAGCAACAGGACCATGTTGCCAAGAGAGGAATACGATCGCCACAAGGATCAGAAAGTCTTATTTCAGCTTTAGTTTTCTGAGAAAAAATACCCCTGTCCAGAGTTCTCTCATCACCTGAAAAACAGACAAGCAGGTCTGTCCCCAACAGCAGATTTTCTGTCCAAGTGCGTTACCAGGAGCTTCCTGGGTTATAAATGGGAAGACACGATGTGTTTTCTGCGACAAACCCCGCTTGAGAAGCAGCCGGACTCTGTTCTGCACTGCTCCTTGCGGGTGGCGCACCAGAACCCTCCTCTCTGTTGTGATTGTCTCCTAATTAACCATACTGCTGCCCCTCTCCAGCGTAGATGAGCCTCCAACGTACAGTTCTTGCAGTAATAACTTCCCCAAATCAGATATCCCTTCTTCTTCCCTGCTTTCACATCCAAATATATTTATAAGGATAAATTCAGTAGGATGTCGACCGGTTGGAGCGAGTCCAGAGGGGGCCATGGAGATGCTCCGAGGGCTGGAGCCCCTCTGCCATGGGGACAGGCTGGGAGAGTTGGGGGGTTCAGCCTGGAGAAGGGAAGCTCCGGGGAGACCTTATTGCAGCCTTCCAGTGCCTGAAGGGGCTACAAGGAAGCTTGGGGGGACTTTTCCCAAGGGCAGGGAGTGACAGGACAAGGGGCAATGGGTTTAAATAGAAAGTGGGGAGGTTTAGATTGGATATCAGGAAGAAATTCTTCCCGCAGAGGGTGGGGAGCACTGGGACAGGTTGCCCAGAGAAGCTGTGGATGCCCCATCCATGGGAGTGTCCAAGGCCAGGCTGGATGAGGCTTGGAGCAACCTGGGCTATGGAAGGTGTCCCTGCCCGTGGCAGGGGGGTTGGAACTAGATGATCTTTAAGGTCCCTTCCGACCCAAACCAGTCTGTGATTCTATAAGGAAACAGAAGATCGCATTTTCACCGTCCGTGTTCTAAACCAAGCACACCAAGCTTGCAGCCTTGGCTATGGGAGAAGCTTCCCTACATGGCACTGATGAGCCCGTTTCCAGACCCCAAGTGAGATAATACTTGAGCTACACAGCATCAGCTCCAGGGTCTCCCGAGGTCAGTGCCTGATACACCTCCTCTACCATCCCTCTCCCTCCCGAATGCGACAGTCCGTGCGACACCGGCGGCGTTACTGCGACCCGGGGAGAGATGAGCAGGAGGGGATGAAGCTAGCTGGTTACCTTTTCTCCTGGATCTCAAAGTACTCTTTCCTCTTCCGCACCCTCAGTGCCTCCC
>NW_010224096.1:9389-9763 GCF_000690775.1 Eurypyga helias
AGGAAACAGAAGATCGCATTTTCCCCGTCCGTGTTCTAAACCAAGCACACCAAGCTTGCAGCCTTGGCTATGGGAGAAGCTTCCCTACATGGCACTGATGAGCCCATTGCCAGACCCCAAGTGAGATAATACTTGAGCTACACAGTGTCAGCTCCAGGGTCTCCCGAGGTCAGTGCCTGATACACCTCCTCTACCATCCCTCTCCCTCCCGAATGCGACGGGCTTCTCCCGAACCAAGGAGGGACAGTCCGTGTGACACCAGCGGCATTACTGCGACCCGGGGAGAGATGAGCAGGAGGGGATGAAGCTAGCTGGTTACCTTTTCTCCTGGATCTCAAAGTACTCTTTCCTCTTCCGCACCCTCAGTGCCTCCC
>NW_010224096.1:9813-11495 GCF_000690775.1 Eurypyga helias
GGAAGGGCCAGACCTCCCCACGGATGGAAACATCAATCCCACCGAAGAAAATAGCCTGGAAGAAGGAGCAAAAGTTGCAACTGGTGCAGTTTGAACGTTCCCAAAACCAGCACCAAGAAACTGCCCGCTGCTGTGGCTTTGCAGCTCTTTCCTGACAAGTGACGCCTTGATTCAAGCTCCTGCAATTTGCACATGTTTAGAGGGAAAGTGCTGGCCTTCTATTCCCAGACGAGACACAAATCGGGCTCATTTCAATGTCAATAACCCCCCCTGGAGAGGCTCTATGATTAACGTGTCGTTCTCATGTCACGGCTTAATCCCCAATCCTGGAGACACTGCATTTCACTGCAAACTCCTCTCTCAGGAGCCAGCGCTCCCCCAAGCCCGCCCTACTTCAGGCAGAACCTCAGGTTTTCTCCCTGTGATTTGTTCACACCGCATTTTGCCAACCTGTCCAGCGCTGGACACGGGTTTACTCATTCCAATCCACAGCAGATGCCGGACACCTCACCCTACAAAGCCAGGGAGATGCTCCACTATCCTGCCTGGAGACAGGGAGATGCTCCATCATCCTGCCTGGAGACAGGGAGATGCTCCATCATCCTGCCTGGAGACAGGGAGATGCTCCATCATCCTGCCTGGAGACAGGGAGATGCTCCATCATCCTGCCTGGAGACAGGGAGATGCTCCATCATCCTGCCTGGAGACAGGGAGATGCTCCATCATCCTGCCTGGAGACAGGGAGATGCTCCATCATCCTGCCTGGAGACAGGGAGATGCTCCATCATCCTGCCTGGAGACAGGGAGATGCTCCATCATCCTGCCTGGAGACAGGGAGATGCTCCACCATCCTGCCTGTAGCCGGGGAGATGCTCCACTATCCTGCCTCCAGACAGGGAGATGCTCCACTATTCTGCCTGTAGACAGGGAGATGCTGCGCTATTCTGCCTGTAGACAGGGAGATGCTCCATTATCCTGCCTGTAGCTGGGGAGATGCTCCACCACCCTGCCTGCAGCCGGCTCATCCGCAGACCCGGCCAGACCTCCAGCCAAGCATTACACGCCAGTCTTCACACCCTCCAATGCCCACTTCTTGCCCCCAGCATGAAAGCAAACTCCTGCAGCTTCCACCCCAGGACTCATCCTCGGCGGCAGGAGAGAGAGACCCCAACCCCACAGCAGCCACCCCTCACCTTCTGCAGCTTGTACTCCTCTTCCACCTGCCCGGATTCATTCAGGTGACGGAGCCAGGCAGACACATCAAGGCGCTTGTATGCGTTCTCCTCCGGATGGGTCTCCGAGGAGGGCAGCTTGGGACGGCGGATGGAGAACTGCATGCAGGTTTTCTCATCGGTAAGCTGCTGAACGGGGGAGAACAAAACACAAAATCCTGGAGGCAGGAGGCAGAGATAGCAGGGGTATGAAACCCAGCAATTTTCAGAGCAGGAGAACCTTTTTGCGTGGCTGACGTAGGATTAAGCACTGAGACGCTGCACGTCGGGAGGTTGGGGTTTTTTTCTTTTTAAATTCCAACCATTACAATAGCGAGAGCGATTAGAATAATTAAAAATCCGAGTACCACACAACAGCTTCCTCTTTAAAAATAAAATTGTTTCCATTCCTCCCCCAATCTTATCCCTGACCTGAAACTGAATTAATGCTGCTTACAGCAAAACTTCACC